>NC_092155.1:57754350-57979350 GCF_045791955.1 Oncorhynchus clarkii lewisi | reverse complement strand
GCCACTGCCGCCCAACATCATTAACACTGCTAGAGCCAATTACCAGGAGTCATGTGGTGCTGGCCGGTCGGTGGGGGCCAGAAGAGCGTCTCATTGGCGACTCCTGCCTAGCCCAACCTGGCCCCTGGCCTGACTAGCAGACACAGCAACCCCTGCTGGCAGAGACCAGGACCGTGTGAGAGATGGCAACAGGAGAGTAGAGGAGAGGAGGGGCTAGGGCCGTCTGACAGAGGGCAACAAGAGAGGAGGGCTAGGCCCGTGTGTGAGAGGGCAACAGGAGAGGAGAGGAGGGGCCAGGGCCATGTGACAGAGGGCAACAGGAGAGGAGAGGAAGGCTAGGCCCGTGTGACAGAGGGCAACAGGAGAGTAGAGGAGTGGCCAGGGCCATGTGACAAAGGGCAACAGGAGAGGAGAGGAGGGGCTAGAGCCGTGTGACAGAAGGGCAACAGGAGAGGAGAGGAGGGGCCAGGACCGTGTGAGAGAGGGCAACAGGAGAGGAGAGGAGGGGCTAGGGCCGTGTGACAGAGGGCAACAGGAGAGGAGAGGAGGGGCCAGGGCCATGTGACAGAGGGCAACAAGAGAGGAGAGGAGGGGCCAGGACCGTGTGAGAGAGGGCAACAGGAGAGGAGAGGAGGGGCTAGAGCCGTGTGACAGAGGGCAACAGGAGAGGAGATGAGGGGCCAGGGCCATGTGACAGAGGGCAACAGGAGTGTAGAGGAGTGGCCAGGGCCATGTGACAGAGGGCAACAGGAGATGAGAGGAGGGGCCAGGGCCATGTGACAGAAGGGCAACAGGAGAGGAGAGGAGGGGCCAGAGCCGTGTGACAGAAGGGCAACAGGAGAGGAGAGGAGGGCTAGGTCTGTGTGAGAGAGGGCAACAGGAGAGGAGAGGAGGGGCCAGAGCCATGTGACAGAGGGCAACAGGAGAGGAGAGGAGGGGCCAGGGCCATGTGACAGAGGGCAACAGGAGAGGAGAGGAGGGCCAGGGCCATGTGACAGAGGGCAACAGGAGAGGAGAGGAGGGCCAGGGCCGTGTGACAGAGGGCAACAGGAGAGGAGAGGAGGGACCAGGGCAGTGTGACAGAGGGAAACAGAGGAGAGGAGAGGAGAGGAGAGGAGAGGAGAGGAGAGGAGAGGAGAGGAGAGGAGAGGAGAGGAGAGGAGAGGAGAGGAGAGGAGAGGAAGTGCCAGGGCCACGGCCATGTGAGAGAGGGCAACAGGAGAGTAGAGGAGTGAGGGAATCAAAGCCATTCCAAGCATGTGAATCATCAACCTCAGGTGTTAAACAGTCAATTTTTATGTTGGTAAGAGCGAAAGGGACTTGGCTCTATGTGAACTTTGGAGGATCAGTTCAGGTGAATCACTCACTGATTAAAGTGATACATCTGTCCTGTCTTGTCCAGGTGTCAGTCTGTTCTCCAACCCACTAGCCAGAGCCTCAATTAGGTCTGATCTCCTTTGGGCACCAGCTGCACAGCCACTCCAGTTACAGGCCAGTAGAAGTAATCTTATTGAAGGGGTCTAAAAGCACTTAAACCTGTGGGAAATTGAGAGGTAACATGAAACCCCCATCAATGCTTCTTCCTCCCCTGTTTCTGTGGTAAGGATGAATCTCTTGTCATTCTGGAGCGGGGATGTGTAAGGTTTTCTTTCCAAGGGTAATTGCTGAGAATTAGAAACGAGAAACCTTTTCAGCACCATAACATGCCTTAGTTCAGCGCTAATTACATGCTTTACATTTGTTAATCGTTGAATGCGTGGAAAATAAGTTACATCTGTTTCATTGAACGTGTTATTGCACTGTCTCTATGGGAGGTCAAACGATTCAAATGATTCAATGATGGTTCATCCACTTGTTATTTACATCTGTGGGGGGACTAACTACGGCTTAACACCAGTGACACCATGTGTAATGCAGAAGGACAAGGACTCATTTTATACATCTAAATCCATGAAAACCTGCAGAGACCTGGGAGGGAGTGAGAGGAAACAGGAAACAGGGTCAGTTGGATGATTTCTCTGCCTGCTGGCCAACAGGTCATCTGTGAAGAACACTGAAGTAGAACCGTGGCAGGAATATTTATAGGATGATACACACGTAACAAATCATCCTCACACGAACACACACACACAAACAAACAATTGAATAGAGAACTATGTGTGTGTGTGAGTATGTGCAAGGGTGCGTTTATGCAAGGGTGTGTACATCTCTGTGTACGTGATTGCGTGCGTGTTTGTGTTTGTCTGTGCGTGTGTTTGCCTGCACATAAAACAATTGCATGGATGATAAGACAGAGGGAAATATATCAAAGGGATTGATGGAAGCTTGGCCTGAAGAGGCAGCAGGCTTACAACCGCAGATACTCCAGTTACACACCTGCATGCAAGGGAAGAGCTCATCCACAGCATAGCAACTGATCCACACACAAATAAATAGGCCATGCTAAATGACTTGGAAAATAACCCTGCTTCAGACTGTACACTTATTTTGAGTTAGGAGAGAGAGAGAGAGAGAGAGAGAGAGAGAGAGAGAGAGAGAGAGAGAGTGGGAGGGAGAGAGAGAGAGAGAGAGAGAGAGAGTGAGAGAGAGGGGGGGAGAGAGAGAGAGCGGGAGAGAGAGAGAGAGAGAGAGAGAGAGAGAGAGAGAGAGAGAACGAGAGAGAGAGAGAGAGAGAGAGAGAGAGAGAGAGAGAGAGAGAGAGGGAGGAGAGAGAGAGAGAGAGAGAGAGAGAGAGAGAGAGAGAGAGAACGAGAGAGAGAGAGAGAGAGAGAGAGAGAGAGAGAGAGAGAGAGAGGGGGGGGGGGAGAGAGAGAGGAAAAAGAGTGAAAGACACTTTGCTACTTTCAGTTCTTTAAGGGCATGAGAAACATACATGAGTGGTTGTTGACTTTTACCGCCCACAGCGGGTATGCGATGTTGATAAGTAAAGTTGTAGGTTAAGTGCTGATAAATAGTTTATCTACTGTTCATGTTAGCATGCTAGAAAGAATACACTGATTTAATTCACCACCAACCCATAATCACTCTATCCTGCACCAATTAAGCATTTTGTAAACTGACAATAATACAGAGAGACAATGATTTACAGAGAAGAGAGAGAGAGACATCTGTCAACACATAACCTGTCTATGACAGATTAGAGTAGTTATTCTCATTCATGGTCAACACACAGCAACAAACAACATAAAAGTTTCAAATGTTTCATGATGAGGTTCAAATCAATGTTTCTGTCTGAGGAGAAGCCAGGTTTGGCTTGAGGTTTTGGAGCAGGGAGAGGGAGCCTGTGGGAGAGGGAGAGGAGGGAGAGGGGAGATGGTAGAGGGAGGGAGGGTAAAGGGAGTGGGAGACTGTGGAGAGAGGGAGAGAAGAATAGAGGGGGAGAGGGAAAGGGAGGGTGGCTATGTTTAGCACCTGAGAAGAACGAGTTTCCCTTAATTCTGTAAGCTTTTAAGTTAAAGGTGTGCTCCATGGGGCTGATATGAATGGCACACTGTTGTAGTACTACCCTGACCTGTTGAAAAAACAGGAGGCTTTATTCGCATGTGGAAAAAACAAGTTGTGAGAGCAAAGTCTACCTGCTATGTGGGACCAGGAAACCAGAAGTGAACTACAGTAGTAGAACAGATTTCTATAACTAACCCAAGATAGACCCGAACCTGTCTTTTTAATGTGAGCAAATTAATCATAGTGGGCAGAACGAGCAAGAAAGTGGGCAGAGTCAAACACAAGCTAGTGAGATCCTATTGGCTTGTTCTAGCATATTTGCATATTTCCATTAGGGAATGCCTACCCTGTGAAGTGCGCGTGTGCAACAACTAAATTGGCCCTTGCTCTCCTAATCAAGCGATGGAAATGGGTAAAGTCTACTAAACGCAATCCACTCTGTTTATTACAGAGTCTAGTTTGGAAACAGAAAACTCTATGGAGATCAAATGTTTTATTGATGAGAAATTTTGCAGAATGCTGACCAAAATCCATCTCGCTCCTTCTTCTCCCACCGTCGGTCACATGGCTTCCTCTCATCACCATATTTGGGAGTGACTGGAAACGCCAACCGGATGCTTCACATTTATACATCTGGTGAAATATCTGTCTCATTGTTCTATCTGTGGTAGTAGTCTAAAAGTCACACATTAGCCATGACAAATAAATCATCCCAGCCTCAAAGCCCTTTTTTCAGGTATGATAGACATCCAGTCTGGAAGATACATTCATGCAACAACATGAATTATGTCAAGTTCAATATTTAAGACTTGCACATGTACCGTTGAAAGGAAACCAAGCATTTCCTACTCAGGGACCTTATGTGCGCAAGAATATAAACGCGATATGCAACAGTTTCAAAGATTTTACTGAGTTACAGTTCAGAGAAGGAAAACAGTCATTTGAAATAAATAAATTAGGCCCTAATCTATGGATTTCACATGACTGGGCAGGGGCGCAGCCCTGGTTGGGCCCCATTCCTTAGACGATCCCGCAGATGTAGAAGCCAGATGTGGAAGTCCTGGGCTGGTGTGGTTACACGTGGTCTGTGGGTTGTGAGGCCGTTTGGACATAATGCCAAATTCTCTAAAACGACATTGGAGGTGGCTTATGGTAGAGAAATGAACATTCAATATTCTGGCAACAGCTCTGGTGGACATTCCTGCAGTCAGCATGCCAATTGCATGCTCAAACTCAAAACTTGAGACATCTGTAGCATTGTGGTGTGTGACAAAACTGTACATTTTAGAGTGGCCTTTTATTGTCCTCAGCACAAGTTGCACCTGGGTAATGATGATGCTGTTTAATCAGCTTGTTGATATGCCACATCTGTCAGTTGGATGGATTATCTTGGCAAAGGAGAAATGCTCACTAACAGGGACGTAAACACATTAGTAGACAAAATATGAGAGAAATAAGATTTTTTGTGCGTATGGAACATTTCTGGGATCTTTTATTTCAGCTCATGAAACATGGGACCAATATTTACATGTTGCGTTTATATATTTGTTCAGTATAGTTCTCTCCTTGAGCTATCCAGCAAAATGACTGTAAGGACACAAGGTCATACATCTGTTGATCAGCAAACACACACCAGGAAACACTCACACACACTCACCAAGGCAGTTGTGTCCGTCGTGTGCCAGCCGGAAGCCGTCATAGCATATGCACCTGTAGTTCCCCGGGATGTTGATGCAGTCATGGACACAGCCACCGTTGTACTCACTCGCACACTCGTCTAAATCTGCAGGGAGGAAGAAAGGGTATGGGTCAGGACTATGGGATGTTAATGATTGACCTGCACCCCACCACCCTTGGTTTCACTCAGCATATAGCCTGAGAGGGTGTTGTTGTTCAAATGAAACATAGATTGGTATGACAAACTTTGCTAATTGTAAGACATGTTTAAGGAGTATTTTATTTCAACAATTGTTTGCATTCAGGTCGGAAATGTTGCACGCATCCCTCATGAAATCTGCATAAGCACAACAAATCCAAGAGCAGAAGACAAAAAATATGCACGAGAATAGACTGAATCAGTGAGTGGGTGTGATGGGAGTAAATGGGTATGAAACAAGACCTGATGTGATATATGTAATGTACTACAAATATTAGTAAGTCAAGTTCTGCCTCTAAAGGACTCAACCTTTAGAGGCAGGCAGAGAGGGTACAGTAATTGTGGATGGGGAAAGTGAATTTGTCCATGAAGACAGGGAGATAACAGCTGAGATATGATTCAGTGGTAGGAGAGAGAGGCAAAGAGAGATAGAGACAGAGGGAGAGGGAGAGGGAGAGAGAGAGAGAGAGAGAGAGAGAGAGAGAGAGAGAGAGCGAGAGATTGTTGGCCAGTTTAGGGCCAACAATCTGGGTGGTTCAGCTCCTCTTTGCAGCTGACGGATACAGATGCCTCAGTGCTTGATTTGACTTGACAGCAATGGGCTGAGCCTGGACCAGTGCACTCTCCCTCTAACTCCCAGAGCTGCCTGCCACCACAACGTTCTGCTGCTCCATCCCATGATGTCACACAGGAGACACTAATGCCAGTCTCGCTCTCATCTACCCCAGGCTAAGAGCATCTCATCCCCTCGATGAGTGGAGGCTTCCTCCTTCTTGTTCACAACACTGTCATTCCTCAAGATCAAAATGATTCTATCCACCCAACTCCATTGTTCAGACTGTTACAGACCAATTTGACTCCTGAATGCAGCACCATCAAATTCCTATCAAACAGGTGGATTTACTCAACGGGCAATACCAGTGAGATTAAAACTAAATCATGTTCTAGGGGTGAAAAGAAAGAGAGATCAAGAGAGCGAAAGAGAGAGTGAAAGAGAAAGAGAGAGGTCTCTGTGATGACTTGGACAGGTGACTTTGCTAAGAGGCACTGAGGCATGATGCAGCTGCAGTGGTTCCCCTGCTGATGGACTAGACTAGATTGAGTGGATAGAATGGTTCTGAACCAGCCTGTCATGTTTCCTGTTCCCTGCTCTCCCTGACAACCTCCCTGGCATCTTGAGACAGAGGGTGTGCCCTGCCAAGGTGTGTTTGCCAGCCTCATGTTTGCCAGCCTGCCAATAGGAGTCTCAGTGCAGCACGTCACCTGAGACCACTCTAAGGACCAAAGATCCCTCCACACACCATGAGTCAGGCCCCATCAGCAAGTACCATATCTAGAACTAGCACATGAATGTGTATTATTCTCCTCTCTCCCTGGTTTGCTTTCATTATCTCCTCTCTCAGCAGAACTCTAAGAACCTATAGTAGCAGGGTAAAAATACTGTTCCTGTGCTTAACAGTCGGTGAATGCAAACATTTGTTAATAGTATTCTAATGTTGAATAGAGAAGGCTCAACATTGGTGTTATTGCATGGTTAAACATGCAGAGAAATAGGCAAAAATATGCAGTATACAATTCAGTATATATGCAAGCATTATCTACAGGGCGCTTTGGTGTGTGTGTGTGTGTGTGTGTGTGAGAGAGAGAGAGAGAGAGGGACAAAAGGAGTGTCTGGTGTGTGTAACGTCTGCTTCCAACTCACACCCGCAGACACGTAGATCCCCTGAACGCAGCTCACTTTCCAGCCCACTTTCCAGCACACACTCTCAAACACCTAGATCCCCTGAATGCAGCTCACTCTCCAGATCCTAATCACCAGAATTCTAATCACCTGTTCACACACCTGTATGTCATTATCACATACTATTTAGTTCTGTTCTTTGCACCCCCTCACTGTGAGGTATTGTTTGTTTTGTGACACGTCTTTCGGAGCGCTGGGGTTCCCTGTGATCTACTCCTCCCATGTATGATCATTTTTGCCTGCCTCACGACGCCTATTCCCTGCCTGTACTTTAGCCTATTGGATTTGCTGTTATCTACCTATTGCCTGATCTCTTGGACTACATTACTAGCCCTTTCCCTGCCTGTACTGTTGCCTAATTGGACCCCCTGTGCATGACCTTCTGCCTGCCCCTGGACACAGCTACCTGCCTCTTCCTGTGGTCCTTTGCAATAAACACCTGCTGCGCTCTGCGCTTGAAACCAGCTCTCTGTCTCCCCTTGTGTTCATTAGTGTGTGAGTGAGTCCGTCATTAAAATCAAATTGTTTCTGCAATCATAATGAGGTCTTTGCAGATGTTAACTCCGTTACCGTATGGTAAATTATCGCCTTTAGCCTCCAAGACAAAGAATCCTCATCTAGTACCTGATGTGGGATAGAGAGTAGATGATAGACAGACTCAGGCTATTTCAGCCACACCCGTTGCTGGCAGAGCTCAGTAACTTTCAACGTGGTACCGTCATAGGATGCCACCTTTCGAACAAGTCAGTTCATCAAATGTCTGCCCTGCTAGAGCGCTGTTATTGTGGAGTGGAAATGACTAGGAGCAACAACGGCTCAGCCGCAAAGTGGTAGACCACACAAGCTCATGGGTTTCCATGGCCGAACAGCTGCACACAAGGCTAAGATCACCATGCGCAATGCCAAGCGTCAGCTGGAGTGGTGTGAAGCTCGCCAAAGTGGAAACGTGCTCTCTGGAGTGATGAATCACGCTTCACCATCTGGCATCCGATGTACGAATCTGGGTTTGGCGTATGTCAGGAGAACGCTACCTGCCCAAATGCATAGTGCCAACTGTAAAGCTTGGTGGAGGAGGAATAATGGTCTGGGGCTGTTTTTCATGGTTCAGGCTGGGCCCCTTAGTTCCAGTGAAGGGAAATCTTAACGCTACAGCATACAATGACATTCTAGATGATTCTGTGCTTACAACTTTCTGGCAACAGTTTGGGGAAGGCCCTTTCCTGTTTCAGCATGACAATTCCCCCGTGCACAAAGCGAGATCCATACAGAAATGGTTTGTTGAGATCAGTGTGGAAGAACTTGACTGGCCTGCACAGAGCCTTGACCTCAACCCCATCGAACACCTTTGGGATGAATTGGAACGCCGACTGTCAGGCCTAATCGCTTGGCATGTAGTGTATACTACCAGTAATCCTCTAGTGTGTACAGTTTCAGAAGGAACTGAAAAGCAACACAGGGACAGTATATTTGAACAGCTATCCTAATATCTCAATTTCCACACTTCTTAACCCACAAGCATGAGGCCTACGCGTCAAATGTTATGATAGCAAAGGCTGTAATTCTAGCTCAGCATATTCAACCCATTGGCCCATGCTTTGCCAGGGTTTAAGGTGTTTGTTTCAGGAACACCATATCAACACCACTACAGTATTGCATCTACTGCCCCACTTGCGCAGTTTTTGAATGGAGTTGAAACCTACACTGGTTAAATTGTAGAACCTACACTGGTTAAATTGTAGAACCTACACTGGTTAAATTGTAGAACCTACACTGGTTAAATTGTAGAACCTACACTGGTTAAATTGTAGAACCTACACTGGTTAAATTGTAGAACCTACACTGGTTAAATTGTAGAACCTACACTGGTTAAATTGTAGAACTGGTTAAAAAAAACAGAAAAGATCAGGTTTTTATTTGATTAAAGTGTACTTTGAATTAGGTAATAAAAATGAAGGAGAAAAAAAAATGACAAGTCAATGCATTCGTTAATAACAGTAGACCAATAATCACAGTCATTGATACAGAAATGAAAACTAATGATTGGCAAAGAGATTAAATTCAAATGAAAAAATAAAACCAAATCACGATCATACATTTGATTTCAGGCCACACTTCTCCTGTCCTTAGTATAAACAGGTAAAGTAAATAACAACTCAGTGTGTAGAAACCAGGGCAGGACCAATAGCCTTGTACTGTACTGCACTACCTTCTACCTTCTATGATTATAACTAGAATTATTAACCCCAGTCAATCCAAGAGAGGAAGGCAGCTCATGGCCAACTACACTGATACTGATGGTTTTAATGGGCCTGGAGGAGTCTATACAGATGTGCTGCTATTGAAGAGAGAGAGGCACAGACTGTCAGAAATCAGCTCTCTACTCTGTCCTCACCTTAGATTAGCCTTTCAAATGGGCAGTTTTTTATTTTCCTTTTTACGTTAAATTCAAAAGCAAACCTTATAACCTGAAGGAAAAGAGCAATGACAAACACAGTCAAATAAATTAAAGAATTATAATAGCAATGGGGAAAAAATGACATTGTGATTTTGGTCCTGCAGTAATACTAATAGAAATGGAGGGAAATAACGGTCCAGAGGCTTTGAACGCTCCCTGCTAAAAAACCAGGGTTGTGTCTGACAGACTAGAGTCACAAGAAGCCCTGGGCTGTGGAAATATCTCTGACCAATTGGCAGGTAGAGGCCTCTGGCTGCTGTTTCATCCGCTATCTTTATTCTATTCTCTAAAATGTGTAGGAAATGTACTGCTTCATTTAATATTTGACACAAAAGAGCAGTTGGCTGCACCTGTCTTTTTCTCTCTCTCCTTTCCACGCAGCATCTCTGTCCTCTCTCTCAGGTCTGAGATTTAAAGCCTATGAGAAATGTAAAGCATTATGTGTGTGTGTGTGTGTGTGTGTGTGTGTGTGTGTGTGTGTGTGTGTGTGTGTGTGTGTGTGTGTGTGTGTGTGTGTGTGTGTGTGTGTGTGTGTGTGTGTGTGTGTGTGTGTGGTGTGTGTGTGTGTGTGTGCGCATGGGGTGCGTCTCTGACACCTTACCTTCACAGTGCTTGCCATCCCCCTTGTAGCCCGACTTGCAGATGCATTTGTATGACTTGAGTGTATTCTGGCAGATGGCATCGGTGCTGCAGTTGTCAATTTGCTCTGCACACTCATCCACATCTGACAGACAGGGAGAGATGGAGGGAACAGTGAGGTCTAAGGACAATAACAACTGACAATGTTTACTACCCCCAGGTGGCTAATGTACAGTAGGTGAGGAGGGTCAATCATCCATCTGACAAGATATTCACCATATAGGATGTTCACTGTGGATACACAACCTCTGTAAAGTACCTGGTCAGACAGACAGACCACCACAAGAATACAAGCAGTCACACTTGATAAAGACAAAACAACTCAGTTCAGTAAACCCTGCTACACTGTGGTATGTTTGACAGCTTAATAGTTCTCCGAAACCATGGTACAAATAAACAGCTCATTCAGGCGTTTTTGAAGAACCGATTGCTTCATAACAATAAGTAAGTAGTTGAGTAATTATTATAATGCGTAAATAAACAGTCTATCATTGATTTACCTGTGATGAACCTCTGTTTGACTGGCTGCTGACTTGGACAATCTGTACCTCTGATACATGGGTCAGGAAATTGAGTAAGAAGCCAATGCTTTCATTGGGAAGATAGGAGAGATAGCCCTCTGCCATGGTAATGGACCAGAGTTAGAGGGAACAGTTAAGTCTATAAATATATAATCAGGCATGTGATCAGGAAATAATATAAACTCAGGACAAATAGGATATTCGTTTGAGATCACTTTAAATACTTTATGAATAGAGGAGGATGTACAAATCCCAACACTTGATCATATATTGTCATAAAAGATCACGCACATAGATATGGGAAATTATGGGTTTAATTAAAAGAGGTAACTGGGGAGTGAAGTGGGGCGGAGTTGGCTCTATGGTGCCCTCCTTCCTAATCCCACCTGATCCCGGTTAGAGAGCCCAGGTGTTTGGGATTACCCCCCCCGTTTGCAGGGTGGAAAAGCTTAACAAAGTTTACACAGCTTCCAATATCGACCCTTATCACAAATCTTCTCTCTGCTGGGGCCCCGAGGACTGATCCCAGGGGAACACTGGCTGAAATCTGAGCCCCGTTAGCTTAGCATCTACCCTGGGAGCCATAGACCTCAGTTCCATTGGCATGACCACAGAGGGCAATGACATTAGAAAACACATGCTGTTCTCCTCAGGGACAGAAACAGGCTGGATCTTTTCTACTCACTGATCATCCTTAAAGATGAATAGGACGACCACCATTTGGAAAGGTTCTGTGATAGTCAAGCAACATTCCACATAAAAACAGATTCATCTTTTAGTCAGGTGTAAGGATTCTAAGGCTCTATGGTGATTCATATTAATTAACAACAAAAACTAAAGAATCTCACATTTACACTTTACATTAATGCTCCTATCCGGGTCATCAATTCAACTCTAGATCATTAACTGTCTGGAGAAGGTGCACTTGGTTTTACTGCTAAATAATGCTTTGTTTTTATTAACTCATTGTTCTAAAAATATATATTGTTACATCTCAGACAAGATGCAATAGAAAACTTTTCACAACAAGAAAAACTGTGGTATAATTTCTGCGTTCAAAAATCAACCATTTAGGATTTGAGGCAACACACCTTGGAATTAATTAATATGCTGTATGAAAAGAGTGTCAGGCTATCTGTCAAAATATATCTTAATTGTGCATGCAGTCAGGCTTTAAAATGATTCAGATGTAAGACTATTAGTGTAGCTCCAGGATGTGAATCTTTTTTTGAAGTATCATGCTTGATATGCAACTCTGAGCTGTTGACAATATAATGTCCTGTATTACATAAACCACGAGTGAACTGTACGTATTTCCTAACAGACATACTAAATCAATAAAAAACTTCAAACAGACTTCATTAACCCATTATAAGGTCAATGTAGATGCTTCAGAAATCATGTATTAGCTAATGCAGTGCAGTTCCATTATGATCTATATGACCTGACTGTCTATATGACCTGACTATATGACCTGACTCAACTTTCTATTTCTTCTGGTATCACCAATCTTGCAGAGATCAACCTCCTCGATCAGCAAACCTCCTGTATCAGCAGACCCAACCATCAGGAGCAACCACTTCACTCAAAACGCACAAGAGTGTGTGGGAAACTAATTTCCAAGCAAAGCCTACACAAACTAATCTGTTGTCTAGACTGGCTGAAGCTAAACTCAAAATTTCAACCAGCTCTGCCATACAGATAATATATTTCCACAAATCTGGACAACATTCAATTACACTGAACCTCCCTCCCCTTCACACTTAAGAACAGAGCAGGGCCAAGCTCAGTGTTTGCTGTGCAAGGCCAAGGCTTTCCAACCTCAACATTTGTTCAATGCTCATAATATTATTCTACAATTAGATAGCATTGTACAGGAATGAGCTTCCAGTTTGATCCACCTCTATAACGGATACATTTCTGACTACCATGGAACAAGCACAACTCTGCTAGTGCTGTGTTCTTGAAGGCAACAGCAATTTGTGTCCCCCTAATTAGCTAAACGAGAGTGAGGGAAGTGGGTAATTATGCCAACACTTTGTGAGCTCATGAGCTGTCAGGTTAGATCAGGGAACAGAGTAATATATATGTTTTTATTCTACTTGAGTTCATATCTTGTTTACAGAAACGGTCATTTTTTTAAATGACTCACAAATAATGGCAGTTAGTTAGTCACTCAAACTCCAGGAGTAATTCAATAAAGTGGCACTTTGAGCAAAAATAGAATCCTAGCCATAAAAAAAGAAAAGAACACGTCAGATACATTGACATTTGACATTTTAGTAATTTAGCAGACGCTGTTATCCACAGTGACTTACAATTAGTGCATTCATCTTAAGATTGCCAAATGAGACAACAACAATTCACAATAGTATCAAGTACATTTTCCCTCAAAAAAGCATTTATCAGCAAAGTCAGTGTTAGTGGGAAAGAGAAGTGCCTTTTTTCATTTTTCAGGGGGGGGGTTCAGGTAGGGTTTCAGACTTTTTTGAAAGATGAGCAAGGACTCGGGCAGGTGCAGGTGCTCTGGTTGGAAAGTAGGGTTTGAGCATAGCTTGAAGGTAAAGAGGGGTAGTTCTCCTTGCTGCTCCGTAGGAAAGCACAAGGGTCTTGAAAGTGATGCAAACCTCGACCGAAAGTCAGTGGAGTGTGCGGAGGAGCAGGGTGACATGGGAGAACAAGGTTGAACACCAGGCGGGCTGCGGCCAACAGAGAGTTGCAGTAGCCTAGACGGGAGATTTCAAGTGCCTGGATTAGGACCTGTGCCACTTCCTGTCTCAGTAAAGGTTGTACTCTACGGATGTTTTAGAGCATGAACTTGCAGGATCGAGTCACTGCTTTGATGTTTGCAGAGAATGACAGAGTGTTGTCCAGGGTCCCGCCAAGGTTCTTTGCACTCAGGTAGGGGCACACCGTGGAGTTGTCAACCGTGATGGAGAGGTCTTGGAGCAGGCGGGTCATTCCCAGGAGGAAGAGCAGCTCCGTTTTGTTGAGGTTGAGCTTGAGGTGGTGGGCTGACATCCAAGGTGAGATGTCTGCCAGGCACACAGAGATGCGTGTCGCCACCTAGGTGTCAGAAGGGCGGAAGGAGAAAAGTAGTTGAGTGTCATCTGCATAGCAATGATAGGAGAGACCATGTGAGGATATGACAGAGCCGAGTGACTTGGTGTAAAGAGAAAACAGGAGAGGGCCCAGATCCGAGCCCTGGTGGACACCAGTAGTGAGAGCACGCGGTGCAGACACAGATCCTCTCCACGCCACCTGGTAGGAGCAACCTGCCAGGTAGGATGCAATCCAGAAGGTAGGATGCGTTCGTCATTTCACCTGTCACATTATTATGAAGCTTATGGTAGTTCCCAGTCACCTGTCACGTGGTGTTTGTTTAAAAGCACATAGCGACGAGAGACTTCAGCCTTGTTGTGCAGCATGCGCCAGATGATCTAGTTACAGTATGGAATTCACAACTAAATGTTTGCCAGCTAGATATCTTATAACTATTAAGTTAACTGTCTAAAATGTGCTAAATGCTCTGCAGTTGTGCATTTGCTTTGTTAATTTAGTAGCTAGTTAGCTATCTTCCAAAATCAAGCATTCGCTCGGTAACAGCAGAGAATCCACTCCTGGATCAAGAGTCTAGCTGGCTAATATTTGTTTTGTGTGAGTAGCATTTTTGAGTTACTTGTATACATGTATAGTTTAAGTCAGAAACTATACAAAATGTTTGCAATAAGATTGTTAGCATTTAGTTAACATTCTCTATGGGATTTTACATGTACTTGTTATCATTGCTAACCTTCGGATTAGAGAGTATCGGTGGGGTTTGAAAACAGCGCCCCTTGTGGTCAGTATTACGGAATATCCCACTATGGCACAAGGTCGGTATGAAGGTATGATAATCTGAATACTGCCCAAACCTAGTAGGGAGGAGGATCTGGCATTTCACAGTGTTGAAGGCAGGGTATAGATCTAGAAGGATGAGAACAGAGGAGAGAGAGTCAGCTTTGGCAGACCAGAGAGCCTCTGAGACAAAGGAGAGCAGTCTCAATTGAGGAGGGGAGCGACTCTGACCATCTTGAAGTCAGATGGAACGCAGCCAGTGGTCAGGGCTGAGTTGATAAGGGAAGTGAGGAATGGGAGAAGGTCTCCAGAGATGGTGTGGAGAAGTGAGGCAGGGATGGGGTCAAGAGGGTAGGTTGTTGCGCGGCCGGACATGACTAGTTGCAGGATTTCATCTGGAGAGGGGAGAAAGAGGTCAAGGCGTAGGGTAGTTCTGTGTGAGGGACCAGTGGACCCTGTAGGCCGAGTGAATGAGGAGTTGGTTGTTTAAATAAAAATGCAACCACCTAGGGAATTGGGTGCATTCCCTTCAACACATGCACAACAAAAGCTGAAAGAAGTTATTAGAAATCCAAAAGGCCTTTTTCCCTGTGAAAATAAACATGTCAGAATCAATAGGTCCTACGGTTCAGTCCCGAGGACAACCCTCTGAACACTTCAGAAACAAATTTGCCGAATGCATTCAGTAACGCTGCCCTCCAAATTGACTCATGCTACAGATGAAAAGCTTTGCTTTTTCAGGCCGTCTGTGTATGTAGATTCTTTTCTTTGATGCTGATGTATCAACGTTGTTGGGAACAAGTTAAGGCAGCAGATGTTGAAGTCAGTGATTTGAGACAAGGATGAATAAACAAAGTCCAAACAACCAAAGGAAAGAACAAAAAAAATGTAAATTGGGAAATGGTCAGCTGTTTACCCAATTCCCTCATGAAAATAAATGTGTGAAATGTTGTATTGTTGCTGTAGTTTTGTTTTCATGTAGAAATTCAGTTTTAAGTTTAGAAGCCCAGAAATACATACTTTATGTAAGTAAGTTGACCTTTCTGCTCAAAGCTTGAACCTACGGTTGGATCCCTAGGAAGACAAGTAGGCCAATGCACTTTCTCTGAGTAGAATCCCTGTAATGAGGCACATCATTCAAAGTCTAGTCTCTTCCCTTCATAGCTGGGCCGGGGTAGCTGGGTGCTCTTAATACCGCATGAAGTGAAAAAGAGAGCATGTCATGCACTAAGCCCTGGTTTAACAACCCAAATCCAGGAAAGCTGCTGTGTCTCCAGGCTTTTCCTATCGTCAGCCTGTAAATCAGTCACTGTGACTACACATGCTCTAGTCTTGACTGAACAACATTTCTCCTAGACTAGAGAGCAGAAGGGGAGATAGCTAATTGATTGAATCAAGTTGATTATTGCCTTGGTTTAACAAAGATCTTCGGACAAATGTGGTTCCATCCTCAGCATCATAGTACTCAGACATAGAGTAAGTCAAGGAGTTTGTTCTGATATTTCGAGAAGAACAACCATACAACTCTCTGAGTCCGCCGATGTGCAGCCACGTCCAATACACTCCCCACATGTGAGCCAGAGAGAGCTTCTAGGCCAGGGCTGTGGAGGTGAGACGTTGTCAGAGGTGCTTTCCCCCTCTGATTAATGGGCAGGTCCAGGGATAAGAGGTGTATTTAGCTGGGCCGTTCGGCTAAAAGGAAAGGGGTGTGTGAGTGGGAACAGGGCTGAGGGGAGAGGGGAGAGAGTGTGTGGGAAATTTGCCAAACTCAAGGTGTACAGTTAAAACACAGGGTAATGTTTACTTTGTGTGTTGAGACCCTGACTGTTTGCTCGAGCAACAAGGACCGCCCCTGCCCTGTCCAGGGCCAACCCCCTTCCCCCTCCTACCACAGAAATAGCGGCAGGCTAGGACTAATGTAACAACTGTCTTCGGGTGAAAGAGAGGAGGACCAAAATGCAGCGTGATGATAATCCATATTTTAATGGGATACTTAAACAACGAACAAAACAATAAACCAACAAAAATCAACAAAGATGAAACAGTCCCGTAACGTGAACACTAACACATAGGAACACTGGTAACAGGAAAAATCACCCACAAAATACCCAAAGAATATGGCTGCCTAAATATGGTTCCCAATCAGAGATAACGATAGACAGCTGCCTCAAATTGAGAACCAGCTGCCTCTAATTGAGAACCAGCTGCCTCTAATTGAGAAGCAATCTAGGCAACCATAGACTTAAAAAAACAAACAGATAGGAAACACCCCCATAAACATACAAAACCCCTAGACAAAAACACATACAGTAATAATAGAAACAATAAACAGGATGGCCAGTCCATCATCACTCTTAAATCGTTTTTTAATAATACCAATGGCAGTACTGATGGGGCTTGCGACTCAACACCATCTGTACATCAACACACCTTCTGATCTGCACACCTGATCTGCACCGACTAGGTCAGGAGACCGGTGGTCTAAAAAAGGGTTTGATGAAATGCAGACGTCAACATTAGTGCACTTTTTTTAATCCTCCCCCGCCCCCACCCAAATCCTCCCCCGCCCCCGCCCCTGCCCCCGCCCAAATCCCCTCCAGCTCATGAAGGGATGCACTGTTTGACGTCCGGGCAAAGCTTTTAAAAGCTGTGAATAAAAATATAAACTGCTTGCATTTGGGGCTGTTTCACCCATCCTTCACACACTCTAAATGTTTAGGAATCATGACCACTGACTTGATCGTGATCTTCTAAAAACAATGGCACCAACTTCAAACCTCTTCCCAGCTGGGTCCACCAACCATGCAGCGAAAGAGTCTACTGTAGATGGGTCTCACCGTACGGTAATAAGAAAAAGGAACAAAACGGAACACGATGGAAGAAAACAAACTGTTAAGAGTGCACTGTAAATAAGAGCTGTAGCAGCACTGTAAATAAGAGCTGTAGCAGCACTGTAAATGGATTATCCTGGTCTAATTTGAAACAGCACGGCAGGTGTTCATATCTAGCCAGGAGTAGCTACCATTCTACTGACACTAAATGAGACTGGGTAGGAAGCTCACAGGGTAGAATGTTGACACGCCATTGGGGTCAACATTCTACCCTGTTTTGAGACGTTGTGAGATGTTGGGCAGCTCAAGCTCATGTTATACTAGAACAGTATAGCTCTTTGGCTCATAAGACCTGGGAGTGCATTAATGTGTGCCTTTCTCTACCAGAAAACAAAGAGAATAAGTTCTCTCTACCGGAGAACAAAGATCACTGGGCACAGACGTCTATTCCATGTTGATTCAACGTCATTTAATTGAAATGAAACAATGTTGATTCAACCAGTGTGCCCAGTGGGAATGTCCTTGCTCACCATCTGTTGCTTGGAGACCATCGTGCCTGGAGATGCTTTGAGTGAACATTCTATTTTTACAGCCTTGAATGAGCAGCTACCCTACAGCTACCCTACAACTTCAGCTCAACCTTTCTGAATGGCGGTCAATGCTCTGTGGCTTTCATGGGCTGCATCCGGTGTTTGGGGTGCCATGCTGTGCTGTGTCCATATAATTAGGATGAATGGCTGTGACGTGTGGCCACACTTGACTCATAGACCCTCCTATACCGTGGAAAAATCTATTACAGTAATGAAGAACGCCACTATATATACCTTATAGTACTGTTATATACCTTAAACTAAATACCTTATAGTGAGTGCTGTTATATACATTATAGTGCTGTCATATAACTTATACCATATATCTTATATTGTTCCTATATACAGATCATCCAGAAAGTATTCTGACCCCTTCCCTTTTTCCACATTTTGTTACGTTACAGCCTTATTATAAAATGGATTAAATAAATAAAAAAAATCCTCATCAATCTACACACAATACCTCATAATGAAAAAGCAAAAACAGGTTTTTAGAAATGTTTGGAAATGTATTAAAGTTAAACAACAGAAATACCTTATTTACATAAGTAATCAGACCCTTTGTTATGAGACTCAAAATGTATTTCAGGTGCATCCTGTTTCCATTGATCATCCTTGAGATGTTTCTACAACTTGATTGGAGTCCACCTGCGGTAAATTCAATTGATTGGACATGATTTGGAAAGGCACACACCTGTCGAAATAAGGTCTCAGTTGACAGTGCATGTCAGAGCAAAAACCAAGCCATGAGGTCGAAGGAATGTCCTTAGAACACAGTGGCCTCTATCAGTCTTAGATGGAAGAAGTTTGGAACCATCAAGACTGTTCCTAGAGCTGGCCACCCAGCCAAACTGAGCATTCGTGAGGAGAAGGGCCTTTGTCAGGGAGGTGACCAAGGACCCAATGGTCACTTTGACAGAGTTCCTCTGTGGAGATGGGAGAACCTTCCAGAAGGACAACGGTCTCTGCGACACTCCACCAATCAGGCCTTTATGGTAGATTGGCCAGACGGAAGCCAATTCTCAGTAAAAGGCACATGGCAGCCCGCTTGGAATCTCAGACCATGAGAAACAAGATTCTCTGGTTTGATGAATCCAAGATTGAACTTTTTGGCCTGAATGCCAAGTGTCAAGTGTCTGGAGGAAACCTGGCAACATCCCTACGGTGAAGCATGGTGATGACAGCATCATGCTGAGGGGATGTTTTTCAGCGGCAGGGACTGGGAGACTAGTCGGGATCGAGGGAAAGATGAATGGAGCAAAGTACAGAAAGATGCTTGATGAAAACCTACTCTGGAGCGCTCAGGATCTCAGACTGGGATTCACCTTCCAACAGGACAACAACCCTAAGCACACAGCCAAGACAATGCAGGAGTGGCTTCGGGACATGTCTCTGAATATCCTTGAGTAGACCAGCCAGAGCCCAGACTTGAACCTGATCTAACATCTCCGGAAAGACCTGAAAATAGCTGTGCAGCGATGCTCCCCATCCAACCTGACAGAGCTTGAGAGGATCTGCAGAGCAGAATAGGAGAAACTCTCCAAATACAAGTGTACCCAAGAAGACTCAAGGCTGCCAAAGGTGCTTCAACAAAGTACTTAGTAAAGGGCCAGAATATTTCCGTAAATGAAATATTTCCGTTTTTTTTTTTACATATACATAAAAGTGTTTTTGCTTTGTTATTATGGGGGATTGTGCGTAAATTGTTTAGAGTATGGGCCTGAGTCATACCTGTCAATGCAACAGAATCCTACTCTGATGCCTTCTGCCTACAACAAAATCTCTTGAAAAGTCTCTTGACTGGGAATACAGATATGCATCAGTTGGTCACAGATACCTTAAAAAAAAGTAGGGGCGTGCATCAGAAAACTAGTCAGTATCTGGTGTGACCACCATTTCCCTCAGGCAAACATCTTCTTCGCATAGAGTTGATCAGGCTGTTGATTGTGGACTGTGGAATGTTGTCCCACTCCTCTTCAATGGCTGTGCAAAGTTGCTGGATATTGGCAGGAACTGGAACATGCTATCGTACACATCGATCCAGAGCAATGGGTGACATGTCTGGTGAGAATGCTGGCTATGGAAGAACTGTGTCATTTTCAGCTTCCAGGAATTGTGTGCAGATCCTTGCGACATGGGGCCGTGCATTATCATGCTGAAACATGAGGTGATGGCGGGGATCAACATTAGAGAAAGGGAAGGGAAAGGGGGTACATGTTGCATTTATATATTTTGTACCTTATAGTGCTGTTATATGCCTTACAGTGTTGTTATATACCTTATATAGAGAAAAAGTATTTTAAACACTGCCAATTTTGCAGGTTTTCCTACTTACAAAGCATGTAGAGGTCTGTAATTTTTGTCATAGGTACACTTCAACTGTGAGAGAAGGAATCTAAAACAAAAATCCAGAAAATCACATTGCATGACTTTTAAGTCATTCATTTGCATTGAATACCCATGGTATATGGTCTGATATACCAAGGCTTTCAGCCAATCAGCAATCAGGGCTTGAATCACCCAGTTTATAATGTGCCTTATAGTGCTGTTATATACCCTATAAATACCCTACATTAAACATCTCCAATCCAACATTTTATCTAGAATCGGCTTCCTATTTCGCAACAAAGCATCCTTCACTCATGCTGCCAAACATACCCTCGTAAAACTGACTATCCTACCGATCCTTGACTTCGGCGATGTCATTTACAAAATATCCTCCAACACTCCACTCAGCAAATTGGATGTAGTCTATCACAATGACATCCGTCTTGTCACCAAAGCCCCATATACTACCCACCACTGTGACCTGTATGCTCTCATTGGCTGGCCCTCGCTACATATTCGTCACCAAACCCACTGGCTCCAGGTCATCTGTAAGTCTTTGCTAGGTAAAGCTCCGCTCACTGGTCACCATAGCAGCACCCACCCGTAACACACGCTCCAGCAGGTATATTTCACTGGTCATCCCCAAAGCCAACTCCTGCTTTGGCCGCCATTCCTTCCAGTTCTCTGCTGCCAATGACTGGAACAAATTGCAAAAATCACTGAAGCTGGAGACTTTATACCGCCCTCTCTAACTTTAAGCATCAGCTGTCAGAACAGCTTACAGATCATTGCACCTGTACACAGCCCATCTGTAAATAGCCCACCCAACTACCTCATCCCCATATTTTTTGTTTTATTTTTTATCCTTTGCACCCCAGTATCTCTACTTGCACATTAATCTTCTTTACATCTATCACTGCAGTCTAATTGCTATATTGTAATTATTTCGCCACTTTGTCCTATTTATTTCCTTACCTCCCTAATCTTACTACATTTGCACACACTGTACATAGATTTATATATTGTGTTATTGACTGTACGTTTGTTTATCCCATGTGTAACTCTGTGTTGTTTCTGTCGCACTGCTTTGCTTTATCTTGGCCAGGTCGCAGTTGTAAATGAGAACTTGTTCTAAACTGGCCTACCTGGTTAAATATAAAAAATAAATATACCTTATAGTGCTGCTATATAACTTGCATTATATATCCAAATGTGATGTTATATACCTTATAGTATTGTTATACACCTTATATTGTTGTTATATACAGTACCAGTCAAACGTTTGGAAACACCTACTCATTCAATGGTTTTTCTTTATTTTTTTTAACTATTTTCTACATTGTAGAATAATAGTGAAGACATTAAAACTACAAAAAAACACATGGAATCATGTACTAACCAAAAATATACTTTAGATTTTAGATTCTTCAAAGTAGCCTCCTTTTGCCTTGATGACAGCTTTGCACACTCTTGGCATTCTCTCAACGAGCTTCACCTAGAACACTTTCCAACAATCTTGAAGGAATTCCCACATATGCTGAGCACTTGTTGGCTGCTATTCCTCCACTCTGTGGTCCAACTCATCCCAAACCATCTCAATTGGGTTGAGGTTGGGTGATTGTGGAGGACAGGTAATCTGATGCAGCACTCCATCACTCTCCTTCTTGATGAAATAGCTCTTACACAACCTGGAGGTGTGCTGGGCTGTTGAAAAACAAATGATAGTCCAACTAAGCGCAAACCAGATGGGATGGCATATCGCTGCAGAATGCTGTAGAAGCCATGTTGGTTAAGTATGCCTTGAATTCTAAATGAATCCCAGACAGTGTCACCAGCAAAGCACCCCCACACCATCACACCTCCTCCTCCATGCTTCATGGTGTGAACCACACATGCAGAGATCATCCGCTCACCTACTCTGCGTCTCACAAAGACACGGCGGTTGGAACTAAAAATGTAAAATGTTGACTAATCAGACCAAAGATTTCCACCGGTGTAATGTTCATTGCTCGTGTTTCTTGGCCCAAGCAAGTCTCTTATTCTTATTGGTGTCCTTTAGTAGTTGTTTCTTTGCAGCAATTCGACCATGAAGGCCTGATTCCCGCAGTCTATTCTGAACAGTTGATGTTGAGATGTGTCTGTTACTTGAACTCTGTGAAGGATTTACTTGGGCTGCAATATCTAAGGCTGGTAACTCAATTGAACATATCCTCTGCAGCAGAGGTAACCCTGGGTCTTCTGTTCCTGTGGCGTTCCTCACAAGAGCCAGTTTCATCATAGCGTTTGATGCTTTTTGCGACTGCATTTGAAGAAATGTACAAAATTCTTACATTTTTCATATGGACTGACCTTCATGTCTTAAAGCAATGATGGACTGTTGTTTCTCTTTGCTTATTTGAGCTATTCTTGCCCTAATATGGACTTGTTTTTTTTTACCAAATAGAGCTATCTTCTGTATACCACCCCTACCTTGTCACAACACAACTGATTGGCTCAAACGTATTAAGAAGGAAAGACATTCCACAAATGAACTTTTAACAAGGTACACCTGTTAATTGGAATGCATTCTAGGTGACTATCTCGTGGAGAATGTCAAGAGTGTGAAAAGCTGTCATCAAGGCAAAGGGTGGCTACTTTAAAGAATCTCAAATATAAAATATATTTGGATTTGTTTAACACTTTTTTGGTTACTACATGATTCCAAATGTGTTATTTAATAGCTTTGATGTGTTCCCGATTATTCTACAATGTAGGAAAAAGTAAAAATTAAGAAAAACCCTTGAATGAGTAGGTGTGTCCGAACTTTTGACTGGTACTGTATGTCACTCCCTGATCTGTTTCACTTGTCTTTGTGCTTGTCTCCAACCCCCTCCAAGTGTCGCCCATCTTCCCCATTATCCCCTGTGTATTCATACCTGTGTTCTCTGTTTGTTTGTTGCCAGTTTGTTTTGTTTGTAGAACCTACCTGCGTTTTCCCCCTTGCTCCTGTCTTGTCTAAGTTCCTGTCTTCTAGTTTTCCCGGTGTTGTCCCTGCCTGCCATCCTGTACCTTTTCCCCACTACTCTGGATTACCGACTTCTGCCTGCCCTGCCCCTGAGCCTGCCTGCCTGTCGTCCTGTACCTTTGCCCCACTACTCTGGATTACCAACCTCTCCATGACCTGACCCTGAGCCTGCCTGCCGTCCTGTACCTTTGCCCCTGTAAACATGGTTACTTCGACAGTCTGCATCTGGGTCTTACCTTAAATGTGATAGTATGCCGTGACTGTACTTTCAATAATCTGATGACTGTTATTTATCTAATCAACTAACTATGTTAAATTGTTACCCTTTTTTAAATTAATCATGCAACAATTAACTCATTAGAATTTGGGTACTACGAGAACGGTTGTTTAAAGAGTTACCATCTCCCGAATTAAACTCTAAAGGTCTTTACCTATCACATCCATAAACAGTCAATTTATTAATCCTAACCTCGCATCATATCATCATTCTGAACAGTCGTAACCTACTTGCATCAGGAAAATCCAGAGCCTTACTTATGATTCAATACTACACAAATTGGTTAAATTAATTATTTACTAGCTAACTAAATGGTAACACAGAATTAACATGTTTCTCTCCTAACCGGGCCTTCTTGGAAAAGGGTTTGTTGGGCCTTTTCACGGCACGCTTGTAAGGCTCTGATTGTCCAAAGGAGTCCCCACCCGTCTTCTACTGTTCTCCTCTACAGATATCTGGGATCCGGTGACTTGCTGTGTAGTCCTGAACAGAACTACGGTGTATTCTACTTCCATTTGCTCTGGAAGATGCTTCTTTGAAGATAGTCTAGCCAGCCGTGTCAATGGTTCTCAGTGAGAGAGTAGCATACTATGGTGATTTGAGAAGGATAGTAGAATGATCCCACTTAAATTTGCTTTTCTTGATACTTTACTTAGGATAGCTAATCAACTGTACCAGTGATTGTCCGGGAGGTGACTTTATCGTCTCTACCTCGTGTTGAGATTTCAGAGTTCACTTTAACACTTTAAACGTGAGCTGCAGCTCAACGTCTCTCTGGTCTGATATGTTAATTCTTAACCCATAATTTTAAACAGTTTGTTAGAAAGGGAGGCTCCGTCAGGCTGACACGCTCTCTGACCTCACTCAGGGGCGTGGTTTGTCACTGTGCAAAGTTATGTAAAACTATGATCTCTTATGGCACAATGCATCGGATGGACACTTTTCAAGTTACAGTATTTCCTTCATAACATTTTTTTTACATAACAAAATAACACATAATATGACATTAGTGTTCAAACGAAGACACATTCCTCTGGTGAACATTGGAGAGGGCGAGAGCTGAATGTTCTGTCCTTGATTACAACAGGGAGTGAACTGTCAACCCCCACCAGTTCCCTTCTCCCCCTCTGTGGGTGAGAGCGGGTTTGGTTGAAGCTATTTATTGCAAAGCTGATCTGACCTACTTGGATCCTCACAGGACAGTCATGACATATACCTTATACTGTATAGCTTATATTGCTGTTATATACCTCATAGTGCTGTTATATACACTATATACCTTATAGTGAGTACTGTTGCAGTATATACCTTATATAGCTGTTATATACCTTATGGTGTTGTTATATACCTTATACTATATACTGTATATACTCTAACAGCACTCACTATAAGGTATATAGTATAAGATATATAGCAGCACTAGAAGGTATATAACAACACTATAACATATATAACAGTAATATAAGGTATATACTGTAACATCACTCACTATACCTTATATTGCTGTTTTATACCTTATAGTGTTGTTATATTCCTTATGTTGCTGTTATATACCTTATATTGCTGTTATATACCTTATCTTGCTGATATATACCTTATAGTGTCGTTATATACCTTATATTGTTGTTATATACCTTATAATGCTGCTATATACCCAATAGTGTTGTTATATACCTGATAGTGTTGGTATTTACCTTATTTTGCTGTTATATACCTATCTATACAGCCAGCGCTAACTGACATGACATTCTCCCCTGTGCACACAGCAATTAAATTCATTGGCGGCTGCTTTAGCAAGATATAGTACCAACTATAAAGAGGGCAACATAGCAATTACAGCAGAACTGTTAGTCTGATATTTTCTAGCTGCTTCCTGTCAAACTATGAAGTATAAAGGGAATGGCTTTCTGTGTGCGAGTAGAGCATGGCAGTTCTTATCTGACATACACTGTGTGCACATGACATAGACTGACCAGGTGAATCCAGGTGAAAGCTATAAACCCTTATTGATGTCACTCGTTAAATCCACTTCAATCAGTGTAGATGAAGGTGAGGAGACAGGTTAAAGAAGGATTTTTAAGACTTAAGATAAATGAGACATGGATTGTGTATGTGTGCCATTCAGACAGTGAAAGGGCAAGACAAAAGATTTAAGTACCTTTCAATGGGGTAGTAGGTGCCAGGCGCACCGGTTTGAGTGTGTCAAGAACTGTAACGCTGCTGGGTTTTTCACGCTTAACAGTTTTCCATGTGTATCAAGAATGGTCCACCACCCAAATGACATCCAGCCAACATGGGCCAGCATCCCTGTGGAACACTTTCAACACCTTGTAGTCCATGCCTGACGAATTGAAGCTGTTCTGAGGGCAAATGGGGGTGAAACTCAATATTAGGAAGGTATTCATAATGTTTTGTACACTCAGTATATACAGCTCAAGGAGCTAATGCCAGATGAGTGAAGTCGGCTGTCCCCGACTAAAAAAAATCTTGGTCGACCGAGAGTCGTCCTGTTATTTCGATCAATTGATTGGTTGAAATATTTAAACTTATTTTTCCACATAGAGGCAGTGTTTGAATAAAATCAACTACATATGCACTGAGCTTGTCTGATGCTTTAAGCACACTGCTTCATTAAATAATTAAGACACACAAATGACTCAAGAAAGAGCCCGATGGTCACACTGTGTTAAAAAAAAATGACAGTGAGAGTCTGTGTGACTGGCGCATGTTGTCTTGCTCTCCTCCCTACTGCAGCGAAAAGGCACCAGAGCACAGCAAGTGTTTATTGCGCTGTCCGTGCTGGAGCTGCAACATTAGTTTCTTACTTGTTTCTGACTGAAAAGTTCTGCTACCAAAATCCCTAATTTGTTAAGGAAAAACATTCCCTATTCCCTCAACCCTGCTCTCTTTACATGAAACATGTAAGCATCGCATGCATGTAACCAATAGGGCCTGACCGATAGCCTATCATAATTACATCAATAAATTGGTTATAACAAACTCAGAACAGTAATGTCTACAGCAAAATGAATGCGGAAGACGTGAAAAAGAAACTCGAAATGGGCGAATGTTTGTTTACTGGTTGCATGGGAGGGAAAGGGAAGTCAGATCTGTGGAAGACATTTGACATAGTTGTGGAGAAAGCATTCTGCGAGTATTATGTGTGCCAAACAGTTGCTGTTTGATTACAATATTACCATTTGCAACAGTGTAAACAACAGTAAATAAATAAGTCTACCAGAAACTGTTCATATATATTTATTGTTTTGGCTAATTATTCAAAGCTCCCTTTGTTATTTAATTTTAAAACTAACATGCTTGATTGCATTTCAAAGCATGACTATCTCGTATGCTGTGTGATGGCATGAACAAATTAATGCTTGATTGATTGATACAGTAGCCTATTTTTTGAAATATAGGCCTAAGTTAGTTAGTTTATTAAGACTAAACAGGAGGTGCTCTTAGTGGTTATACAAGGATACTATACTCAGCCTACTAATGATAATGACATTAATGATTATTATAATGATGATCACAATAATAATTGTACTAATAACAAGATCAAGAAAAGGGAGGGTATAGGAGCGAGAGCTTCGTGTATCTTATGTGTGACAAACAGGTGCTGTTAGATTACAATGTCATTTTTCTGCATGTTTGGAAGAGTGAAACAATGTAAATAAATGATAAGTAATACCAGTCTGTTCTATCGAATTAAAAAATGGTAAAGCTTTTATTACAGCATAGCAAAGATTCAAAACAGCTGAATCTGTGAAATTACTATATCCGACATTTTGCATTTGCATGAGGCTTGGTACTCACAGATTCAATCGGCTATTAAACAAACACTCAAACAGGCAACAGAAGCTAGATTCCTTATTTCTATAGATATATACGGATGATTTATAAAGCCAGGCACATTTAACACTTGATTATTGATTATAGAGCTAAGGCAAGGGCTGTTTCCTCGTCTCTGCTGCTGCTGCCCCTGCTGCATTGTTCTCAATCCCAATACGCTGGTTAACTTTGCTGTTATGCACATAGCAACATAGGGAAAGGTGCCAATTCTACTAGGAACTAAGAAATATGTTTCAGAACCGCGGACAGCGGCTGTATCCAACGCGGGAGAAAGCACATTTTTTATGAAATAATATTTGATTTATTAGTGTTGCACCATTAGTTTTTACATAATATGACCATATACAATTTTAGTATCACATGTCTTAGAGTGATGGATTGTGCTATCCCCGTGGCCTCCAGAATGGATCAGTCCACTGAGACAGGCGCGACTGCTTGACTAAAGAAATCTTGGTCGACAAACAGCCTATCGACTAAGCAATCGACCAGTCGACTAAATGGGGTCAGCCCTAAATTCAATACACTGTTAACAAGTAGAACGCATTCTTCACTATGCTCAAATAGTTCTAATTACATAAAAGTGTCATTAGAGACAAACACTACCGTATATGGAATGATTGTTAATTATGACGTGTGACTGACATCCATTACACAACTCTGTTTCACATGAACGGCATTGCAATGTGAGACAGTCCATCTGGCTTCTCCTAATAGAACCATCAACACACTACTAAAGATAAAATAAAAGGGAAATAGAGAAGAAAACTGTCCATTTAAGAGTACATGGAAGATATTGGTTGTCGAACGGGGTAGTGCAACGTCTGGCACAGACTTCGAGCTATAGGGTATATATACAGTATAAAGTGTTAACATCCTGGGATATCTTTCTACAATTATCCTCAATTTGAGAAGATCACAGCTTTTCTCATGACTCCTCTCATTGAGGACGTATCAGTTTCATTAGTGACGCCACCACTGTCGTTTCAGACCTAAAAGCTTCAGCCAAACTCCATGAACTGCACCAAATAAATTAGATAGTTTTTTTCATACAAAACATTCCTTGATGTGTTGTGTTTTTCCATTACTAAGCAGAATAAGAGCATTTCCTTTCATATACAGCAGTCCCCAAAGCTGGCGCTAACCTCAAGGAATGTAAACACAAGCAGTCTGTAAACAAGACTCTCTCTGGGCCCCCAACCCCCCTCCAACAAAACTGACTGACTGACCACCACAAACTAGCCTAATGACGTCCCTCACTGACCCCAAATTTCAAAGAGAGGCGCAGCTGCATTATTAGGCCAGGCCAAAGGGGTCTCAGGAGAAAGAGGTGTAAGGAGGAGGAGGAACGTCAGGGACAATGGCAGCAAGGCTCTCCTCTGTCCTCCACTCCACTCCAACAATGTTGAGCCTTAGTTGTGGAGAGAACAGAGAACTAAAGCAGACAATGCCACAGAGCAGACACTCACTCAGTGGATCCCACCATTGCCAATCAGTGAGTCATGGAACAGAAAAATGGGGGGATTAATGATCTGAGAGCAGCCCCAGCTGTCGGCTCCTAACGGGGGACGGACAGGCCGGCCATCCAGTCGCTTGGAAGCTCTCCTCTCCTTGCTGAAGCCATCAGCACTTTGAAGACGGGGTTGTAGAGTGGCTCGGGCCCAGGGCTCAGGGCCTGGGTTCAGTGTACCATCAACTATGTTCTATATCCTCCCACTAACCGATGGGGACGCTGTCAGCGCCTCCACACAGAGAACAAAGGGCACACAGAGAGAGAGAGAGAGGAGAGAGAGAGTGGAGGAGAAAGTGACAGAGAGAAAGAGAAAGACAGAGAGGGAGAGAGCTATCATACGTCCCACCACAGCGCAGAGAACAAGTATTACAGGCCTCATTTGAAGCACACTTATTACTTTACAGCCCAATAAATAAATGGGCTTCTAAGAGCTAGGGGTCTCCATTTGGGAGGGTGTGGAGGAACAGCCTGAGTCTGGCCCCATTGTTTGGATTTGTGTGTTGAGTGTGTGTGTTGAATGTAATCATGGCAGTAAATGTTGGTGTTTTCACGTGCTTGTCCATGTATTTATGTAGGAAGGGAGGGAGGGTGAGTGTGTATGTTGGGACAGATTTTCACTGTCCTGTCCATGTAGAAGCTACCTCCTCTGTCAGCATTAAGACCATCCTAATTGAGCATAGGAGCGCTGGAGCACTGGCATTGTGGGGTTGATCTGCTGGGTGCTGATAAAGTGGTTTCTCTGCTCCAGGGGAGAAGAAAAGGTGCCATGACAGAGTTATGAGGCGTGTAAAAAACCTGATTGCTTCCCCTGGGCAGTGGGCAGGTTCTGAATGCCCCATGACAACCCAGACCTGATTGCTTCCCCTGGGCAGTGGGCAGGTTTTGAATGCCCCATGACAACCCAAACCTGCAGACACAATCTCACACATCCAGAACAAGGCTCAGATACCAAGGAAGGAGCACTACTTCAGTCAAACCCCCAAACCGACTCTAGAAGGCTTCTCACAAATTACATCTAAATAACTTATTTCATATAACGTAATACATATTTCTCTTTTGGAGGGAGCCCCAAATCTTGTAAATCAATTCGAACCTGTGTCTAACAACACTGCGTACTGGCAAACCGTTTTCATTGGCTAACCCAAGCAGTGTTTTCTTAACAACCTAGAGTGTAACAAACACCTTAGAATAAACAGACTTGTGTTTTTCCTGAGCTCAACACAATAACAACAAAAATGTTACCCCTTCACCCAGGCCAGATGGATACATTTGCTGTGAATGCTTCTGACATGTTCTCTTTAGTAACCAAGAGTGGATCAGTCACAGAGAAAGAATAGTGATCCCATGCAGTATTTCCCTAGTTCTGACACTTTAAATATTTCACACACTGTTGGCAAGGAGAAAGTGCATTGGTTTTACATTCCAGCAGCCAGGATGAAAGCAATAGACTGGCCAGTGGTGGGGCCACAGAACTGGCCTGGGTCATGGCCTGTGCCAATTTTCTGAGCTAAACTGACCAAGACACACCTCAAACAACCACACATAAAACCTCACAGAATTCTGCCCAAAAACAATGGCAATTTCTCTCAACCAGTGGGATATGGGCTTTTTAGGTGAGCGTTGATGCCGCCCTGTGATAAGCAATGCCCACTTTGTCAAAGCCAAATATTTTGATTGTCCATTCACGCCTTTCCAGGGTGCTGTTGGAGAGACCCATCGCTGTGGTGTCCACCAACGTTTAGTCCAAAAATGATCTAACATAAATGGTGTAGCAGATACTGTATAGGATATGGTATAAAGAGTAGGTGGCTTTTTCTGTAGCCTATTCTGTAGGAGATAAAATGTATGACAATTATTTGGTTTTATTTTCTTATTTTTTTATTGCAAATAGATTGGGGCTTCTATCAATTGAAATTGTCTGCATCATTTCCAATCCTCCAAATATATATTTTTATAAATAAATATTATTTTAAATATACAGTTGAAGTCGGAAGTTTACATACACCTTAGCCTGACTCAGTTATACCAGCTCTGTCAGGAGGATTGGGCCACATGGATAAGCCTTCATAAAATTATATTGCGGCTGACATGGTTGCTACACCCACAAGCCAATGTCTTTTGGACGTCTTAATTTGGTCCTGTACGGACGTCTTTTTTTGGTGTTTTACAAATGGTAGGCTTACCAAATAGACGGGCATTCCTAAAATTCTATTTCAGGGAACACTGTAGGCTACACCTCAGTAAGCTTGGACCGACGCCAACGTCTTTTTTTGGTGCACTCCGGACTGGCCTTGATTTCCACATTGTTTTTTTAGTCCAGTCCGGACCAAATCTTAACCAATCATAGATGTCTATGTTTGGATCAGATTTGGTTCGTTCCAGTCTAGAGCTTTAGCGGTCATGAAATTTTGTCAGCCGGTTATTATCAAAAGACTAACGGTCTCAAGGAAATTAACCATAAATTAACATAAACACGTTTAGCATCTCCAAGGTCTCCACACATACAAGCTGCATACAAGCCACTGATGTGTGCCTTTGGAACATATACACTTAAAAAAGTATAATAAATACATTTAATATACACCATCACAATAAATACATTATTTATTTTGTCAGGTCTGAAGAAACATGATATGACAAAAATGTATTTCAGAAGAATAGAATATGAATTGTTATCTCGCTCTGCTCCATGCCATAGGCTGTAGGCTTGTTAATTTAGCAGACAAGATATGCTTATAAGTCCCGTGCCCTTGTTTTATTTGATCTGATTTTATAGTAAGAAGAACATAATTGAACTTAGCTGAATAAAAAATCAAGGATATTTTTACCATTCTGGAGCGAGTGCACATATGAAATGGTTATGTTTGAGCGTAGAAGTGATCATTTGAAATAGGTCAATTTAAAGTTATTTGGCAACTTTGGTTGTGAATAATACAACATTTAGAATGTCTTAGAACTCAAAAAATATATGGGCTGCATGATGTAACAATAGGCTATTGATGGTTTGAGAAAGTAGCAAAAAAAGCTTGGGCTCTGTTCCTTGCCTCTGGCTGCACAGCTGGTCTCTCATCAAGGGATCATATTTTCACCCATCATACTATTCTCAATTGAATCTTGTCTTTACTAATACAGTAACAGTCAAAAGTTTGGACACACCTATTCATTTCAGAGTTTATCTTTATTTGTACTATTTTCTGCATTGTACTCTCTGTTCATCATATATGCATAGTCACTTTAACCATATCTACATGTACATACTACCTCAATCAGCCTGACTAACCAGTGTCTGTATGTAGCCTCACTACTTTTATAGCCTCGCTACTGTATGTAGCCTCGCTACTGTATATAGCCTTGCTACTGTATATAGCCTCGCTACTGTATATAGCCTCGCTACTGTTATTTTTCACTGTATTTTTACTGTTGTTTTTATTTCTTTACTTACCTACTGTTCACCTAATACCTTTTTTTGCACTATTGGAGCCTGTAAGTAAGCATTTCACTGTAAGGTCTACCTGTTGTATTCAGCACACGTGACAAATAAACTTTGATTTGATTTGATTAGACTAATAGTGAAAACTATGAAAAAACACACATGGAATCATATAGTAACCAAAGATGTGTTAAACAAATCAAAATATATTTTATATTTGAGATTCTTCAAAAGCCACCCTTTGCCTTGATGACAGCTTTGCACACTCTTGGCATTCTCTCAACCAGTTTCATAATGTAGTCAGTCACCTGTAATGCATTTCAATTATCAGTTGTGCCTTGTTAAAAGGTCATTTGTGGAATTTCTTTCCTTCTTAATGCATTTGAGTCATTTGTGTTGTGACAAGGTAGGGGCGGTAAAAGACCAGGTCCATATTATGGCAATAACAGCTCAAATAAGCAAAGATAAATGACAGTCCATCATTACTTTAAGACATGAAGGTCAGTCAATCAGGAAAATGTCAAGAACTGTCAAAGTTTCTTCAAGTGCAGTCGCAAAAACCATCAAGTGCTATGATGAAACTGGCTCTCATGAGGACCGCCACAGGAAAGGAAGACTCAGGGTTACCTCTGCTGCAGAGGATACGTTCATCAGAGTGACCAAACATGAGCAATTGACATTAGGCTGGTGGAAATTTGTCCTTTTTTCTGATTAGTCCAAATTTGACATTTTTGGTTCCAATCACCTTGCCTTTGTGAGACACAGAGTAGGTGAATGGATGATCTCTGCATATGTAGTTCCCACCACAAAGCATGGAGGAGGAGGTGTGATGGAGTGAGGGTGCTTTGCTGGTGACACTGTTTGTGATTTATTTAGAATTCAAGGTATACTTAACCAGCGTGGCTACCGCAGCATTCTGCAGTGATACGCCATTCCATCTGGTTTGCGCTTAGTGGGAGTACAATTTGTTGTTCAACAGTACAATGACCCAACACACCTCCAGGCTGTGAAAGGACTATTTCACCAAGAAGGAGAGTGATGGAGTGCTGCATCAGATGACCTGGCCTCCAAAATCACCTGAACTCAACCCAATTGAGATGGTTTGGGATGAGATGGACCACAGAGTGAAGGAATACCAGCCAACAAGTGCTCAGCATATGTGGGAACTCCTTCAAGACTGTTGGAAAAGCATTCCAGGTGAAACTGGTTGAGAGAATGCCAATGATTTGTTTAACTCTTTTTTGGTTACTATATGATTCCATATGTCATTTCATTGTTTTGATGTCTTCACTATTATTCTACAATATAGAAAATAGTTTTAAAAAATAAAGAAAAACCCTTGAATGAGTAGGTGTGTCCAAACTTTTGACTGGTACTGTATGTGAAAGTTTTGATTTAGAATGGCCCATTATCAAATGGGCAGGAACCGGGCAGGGGGAAAAGTACATGTCATCTGTATGCACTCCAATAGCAAATGGAGGCTGCGCACTTTCTGCTGGTCCATTTTTGCCAGGTAGGCTACTTCGGTTTTATACAGTAGTGGAGCATGTGCTTAATATGAGCAGCTGAGAAATAAATATAAAAACACTTATTTCACTCCATGCATCAACCACTGTTTGAGGAGCATTCTCTCTCTGTGCGACAGGTGATATTCCCCCCAAACTCTGTATGTCATGGGCTCTCAAACCTTGTTGTTGCAGCTACCCAATGCTTAATTTGGGAAACGAAGTGAAATCTGTTCGGGAACATCGACACTAACATGTTTTCACAACAAAAAAATATTTAACTAAAGTGTTGGCAGCCGCTCTGCGGGCTCGAGAAAGGAATAAAGTAGAGAGAGGAGATAGAAATGCATAGTGGTGAGATACTCTGTTTTGCTAAAAATGTGTCACCCAATTAATTATGACAATATGAAAAAAATCCCTATTACTAGGCTATTCAAAATTGCCCTGCACAATCTATGAACCAACAGCATGGCCTAGGGCTACACATTCTCTCCAAGACTCCTAGATCGACATTTTGTAGCGTAGCATATTGTAACCAGTCCATCCAGTATGCATAATAATACAGTCCACACTCAAAGGCGATTACTCAAATTTGTTTAATTTTGGAGTATAGGCTAGACCAATTATCTACCAAAGACATCTTAAATCAGTTTTGTTTTATGTTTTAATGAAATGCGTAATGGAGGGACAATAGAGCCCTGAGTACCAGGTCATTAGGACCTGATGGAGGGACAATAGAGCCCTGAGTACCAGGCCATTAGATCCTGATGGTTGTTAGCCTGAGTACCATGCCATTAGGACCTGATGGAGGGACAATAGAGCCCTGAGTACCAGGCATTAGGACGTGATGGAGGGACAATAGAGCCCTGAGTACCAGGCCATTAGAACCTGATGGTTGTTAGCAAGTTGGGTACTACCAAAGCATGTCCAGAGTGCATAACAGGAGATTACCTTGACTCAACGGTCTTGTGGAATTTTACTGCGGTCATGACTCATGACTGCAGGTGTGGTGGTAAAAGGACCGCAACAGCCCTAGTCCAGACAGCCCTAGTCCAGACAGACCTAGTCCAGACAGCCCTAGTCCAGACAGCCCTAGTCCAGACGGACCTAGTCCAGACGGCCCTAGTCCAGACAGACCTAGTCCAGACAGCCCTAGTCCAGACAGCCCTAGTCCAGACAGCCCAAGTCCAGACAGCCCTAGTCCAGACAGCCCTAGTCCAGACATCCCTAGTCCAGACAGCCCTAGTCCAGACCGGCACTTACATATTTTGTCTTGCCCATGAATGGCACACATACACAATCCATGTCTCAATTGTCTCAAGGCTTAAAAATCCTTCTTTAACCTGTCTTCTCCCCTTCATGTACACGGATTGAAGTGGATTTAACAGGTGACATCAATGAGGGAACATAGCTTTCACCTGGATTCACCTGGTTAGTCTATGTCATGGAAAGAGTAGGTGGTTTAATAGTTGTACACTCAGTGTATATCAATATGCAAACTAGACCAATATCAGATCTATGCTTGTCCTAACGTCATCACCACCACATGTCGTTAAAGATCAAAGCCATGTTCACTATTCAGACTGTATATTTGTCTTGGACAGAACTGTTATCAATGGTTTCAACCACTCAACCACTGCAGAGATTATGACCTCCCTCCTTTCACTCAGCTGCTCTGTAACAACATGTACAGTGGTATTGGAGCACCACTTCTCAGGCAGCTCGTATCCCAATATCCATTCTCAGAGTGGTAAAGCACAGCTAAATTGATTGTCTACTCTACACTCATGAAGATCAATGACGCTGACAGGCTTCCATGACGACCGTGATGTATTGATTAGGAAGAAGAAAAGGACAGCAAAGAGAAAAACATACACAACAGCAGCAAATATCTTAAGAGATGTAAATGTAATTTCATACACCCATTTGAATATGTGACCTGGAGCTATATTGAGTAAATAATAAAGAAAAAGTATTCTGAGTGCCAAATAGATATGCCAAAACCCCTGAATCCCTAATACCTTGGCAAACTGAAAGGGACTTTGACATCAGTACGCTTTTTAAGGCACATATCAACTCTGTGAGTAGATAACAATACTGTAATAGCACAACAAATACCACGGCTGTCTAGACAAATGAATGCTCACAGCCAGCGCCTAAGAGTGAATGTGATGAGATGAGTGCCAAAGTGGGAAAGGACTGGCCATGGTCCACGATGATCACAGAGAATAGAATGTTGTCTCCACAATAGTTGCATTCTTCTTCTGCGGTGTTCTTAGGGTGGTCCAAGCCCAGAAAGCTGAGCAGGAAGAAAAGCACCATTTAAACAGATATTTTCATGTGGCTTCATATGTGGTTACCAGGAACCATTACCAAGAGATCACAAGAGATGTCGGTATTTGACATCTTCATTAATTGTACAGCTTTGACTTTCACAGGTGAATGCCTGCAATATTTGCTAAGAAAAGCAGTGCAAATCTATTAACTTCTTCACCTTCCACGACAGAGAATGTATGAGGACCAGACAGATTTAATGATTTACAACTAGATGATAACAAAATGAGGAATAGGAGCCCCATTAAATAGAGCTTGTGCATGCTTGTAACACACACACACAGCCATAGCCTATGGCAGACGGTGGAATCAGACATGACTAATTAATTTAGTATAAAGGAAAGAAAAAGAAGACAAAGCAAACAAAGAAGAGGAGGGATAAAAGCAGAAGGGGGGGGGGGGGAAACCTCTGGCCTTCCTTCCATCCCATTCTTTGTGGAAGACACACCACTTCTAGGCCTCCCTCCCTCCCTCGCTCCACTTGGGCCTCATTTTGCTGAGTCGCTCCCTCCAGGCCAGGGCTGGTTGGTTCCCACATTGTGGCTTAGGGCTGAGGGCTGCTGCCTCTGGCTCCCTCCCTGGCTGCAGTAGGAGCTCTGCCTTCCAGAGAGACCCTCGGGCCCAGGAGCAAAGGTTACACCAACACAGCCAACGCTCTGCACCGCACCACAGCATGTCAGGACATCACCAACGGTTGCCTTGGCGCTGTATTAGCTAGCCAGGAACTTCCGACTTGAGGTTAGCTCAAAGGCTCAGTGATTTGTCTTGTCCGAGGCCCTTCACTATTTTCCTTTTTCCTTTCTCGCTCGCTTTCTCTCTCTCCACCAGCACCTCTAACCAGTCTAATTTCCCTTCTTCATCTTCCTCTTTTTCTACCTGTTCTTCACCATATCCTGCACAATATTCCTTAGTTCATTTGATGAAGGACAAAGGGGCTTGTCACCAACATCTATGTTGAATCAATATTGACCTGACAAATTGTACCTTTTATTGTTCCAGTATCCGTCTCTCTCTCTTTCTCATCTCTCCTCTCTCCTCTCGATCTCATCTGTCTCTCTCTCTTTCTCATCTCTCATCTGTCTCTCTCTCTTTCTCATCTCTCATCTGTCTCTCTCTTTCTCATCTCTCCTCTCGATCTCATCTCTCTTTCCCTCTCTCTCTCTTTCTTTCTCTCCTCTCGATCTCATCTCTCTCTCCCTCTCTCTCTTTCTTTCTCTCCTCTCTCCTCTCGATCTCATCTCTCTCCCACTCCCTCAATCTTTCTCCCTCTCTCATCTCTCATCTCATCATTTAATCTCTCCTTCTCCATCTCATCTCTCCATCTTATAGATGTCTAAAGATAAAAAGCCATACAAATATTACTAACTGCACATTATTCATAGACTGTCCTCCTACTCTTAAGACTTCTGTATTCACAGAGTCCATTCTCTGCCAGGCTATGTCACTTAGGCTGCAAACAGGTGCATGCCATTACTGAGTGATAACACTCTTCCGGTAACATTCCACATGACAAGCAAGTGTGTAATCGATGTTGTGGGAAATTAAGTTAGAAAAAAGTAATTATAATTGCAAAATGTAAATATTCGGTTTTCTCACAAGTGGGGGCTGACCACCCAGGATGCTAAATAGTCCCCCCCCACACACACACAACACACACTCCTTGCCTGACTGGCCGAGGGATGTCTTTTTGTGTCTATCTGTGTGTGAAACATAACCAAACATAATCAAAGCTGCTGAGGCTTGCACACACACACTGTGCTCTGTCCCTGGCATATATAGATCTGGTTGCTACAGATTGACGTGAGTAAGCATATTCATATTATTCTTATTATTTAAAGAGAGAAACAGACAGAAGAGGGGAAATAGTAAATAGGTAAGAAAACAGCACCTAGGCAGCAACTTATTTCAGCCCTTTTATTGTGTGGATGGATGACTTATAACTGCAAGTAAAGTGTTGTCCTGTGATCTGCATCGTGCTCGCATTTTCATTGACTTTCATTACCCTAATCCTCATAATCATCAACATCTTTAGTCTGAGTGCTCAATGAGGATTTGGAGTTTTTCACCTTAAAGCCTTGAGGCACAATCTGTGTATGAATCAAACAGAGGAGGCAGGACATGAAAGCATCCTGGGTGCTGTACTGTAGCCTAGCTCAGTGGAGGCTTTGACAGAGAGACTAGGGAGAGCCCTGCTGCTCCATGTGAGTGTTACAGAGGATTTTCAAATACTTGGCTTGGTAGTGATAAATACATCTTGATGGTCTCTCTCTTTCATTAACAACTATTCTGTTCTTGAAGTTCTCAACAAACCTGTTCTGTTCACACTGTTGTTGTTTGAAGTGTCGCCAGTTTATCTCCATGGTGAGAAAATGGGAGTCTCAGGGGGATTTAAACATTGATTAACGGTTTTGGATCAGACCTATAAAACAGGTTAATTTGCCACTTTTGTGCCAGTCTCAGAAAAGTGCAGCAGTAGCTTAACCATCATGGGGAGACAAATATAGTCTGGGCATGCAACAGAATAAATGATTTCCTGATCTCAGGACACATGCCAGTGCAAAACAATATTTAAACAGAGTGGAATTTCCTATGTACTTAATACATAAACATATTTTGCATCAGCCTTCTAAAAGAGTTTTCAATTTGCTTACCAGTGTGCCTGTTCATTAAATATAATATAATGCTGAATAGGATTAATGAGGCATACTTTGTTTTTTTAAATATTTTATTGTGAGATGCTGAATTTATTGGTGTGTGTGTGTGTGTGTGTGTGTGTAATCTTTAAAACATTTAAAACAACTAATTTGTAACTCAATGGTCAGGCATTAGCTTACAAATTCACAATGCACAGCGGATTGAGGTAATGAAATCTGCACTCAATAACCATAGCTGCTCCCCAGGGTCAGAAAGATAAAGCCTGGAGAAATAAAGGTATTTTGATGGGAAAACTTACCTTGAGTGGATTTGCCTCCTGAAGCGCGAGCTGGCTGTTGGACAAAGGCAAGCAGACAGAAACCGACTAATCCAATGCTAGCGCGCATTATAATGTGCAAATGCATGGCTATTTTATACTGTAGTTGGACTGTTATAGTTAAACACCTACTTCACAACGCTTAACACGCACAAACGGACGGTATATTTTTTAATAAGAAAAACGTGTTCTACCTTTAAAAATATATTGTGGAACTATGTCCTTTCCTTTGTGTCTGCTTATTGTGTTTCAAGTGGTCGGGTTTTGCGGAATGCCCGACAATATGCAGCAATAGAGAAGCAGTGTTCTGTGATCCTGTTCGACCCAGACCAATTTCAATATAAGAGAGAGGCAGAGGGACGTTTGAGAGAGATGGAGTGAGGCAGAGAGGAGGAAAGGGGTGGAGAGATGAGGATCCGCGCATTGCTCCTGCTCTCGCTCTCCCACACGCGCACTCGCTCTTTCTCCAACTACTTGCAAGTATTTATTTTTCTGCAGGAATTTACAATCAGCTGCTGGTTGGAACGAAGTCGCGGGTTGTCATGGAGGAGAAAGGTCAAACTCTGGGTGCAATCTATGGACCGCGCGCCACACCACAACCAACTTGGACACTTTCCCCACAGACAAGAGAAAAGAGCGGTGCGGAAGAAAAAAAATGAAAACCTGTAACTGACACATACAATGACAAATATAAGGAGTTGTGTTGATAGCACCCGATGCACAATGATCGCGAACAGGTTGTAGTCTCAGCGTGTGCGACGCGAGCTTTCGTGTACACTCTATCTCCCATGATTGCTTCTCATACAAACGTATTATTACCTATTTTTGCCATCTCAAAAAAAGCCAGGAGCAAATCGCATTCAAAAAGATCTAGAGAGCAATAAACACCATGACATGATCTGCTATTTAGCAATAGCCTGCAGGAGATTCAGTTTAATTATCACACCTTTCTCATATATTTATTCTGCTGGATTTACATGCTGGCTTTACATAAATGAAAAACACAAGTCTGGCATTTTTTTATCATATTTTTGTATACATAGGCCTACTCCTTTTTCAAATGAGTTTGTAATTTGTCTGCACCACCACTTGCATTTGCCTATTGCTGTACCCATGTTTAGGCTACACAAGGCAGACACAGAACAAGTATTACATTTCCCTGGCCACACCTCACACATAGGTTTTCACATCTTCTAAAACCCAGCAATGGATATCTCCAAGCAGCCTGAATTTCACATCACCTGCCTGTTAACATCCCTCAAATGATACATTTCCTTTTTATTTACAGCAGGCCAAGCCTATACTGCTTGCCTCCTAGAGGATAAGTGTCCCATGAATTAATATGTCTTTGTGTTGTGCAGCTAGTCTCTACCTCCTTGTCTCTTTTAAAGAATCAATAAAAGCTGAACAAAAGGAAATGCAAACAAGAATCAGCATGTTCCTGTTCTTTCGTTGTGGCAGTGCATCATGGGTGCTTTTCAACTTGAGTTAAAAGAAGACTGGCGATTGGAACATGGAGATTAGATTCAGCACTGAATCAGTATTAGACAGAATATATGCTTATTATATTTCATTTCCTCTAGGATTTAATCTGCTGTACTGATGCATTACGCTTTAAGTTCACATCTGTTTTGAGAAAGATAATGCTGAATAATGATGTTCTCTAGCTCCCCTGTTTTATTTCGCTTTAATCAAAAATGCAATTAGGGTCTCGCATTAAAATTGATTTGGAGATTTAAAAACATCTATTTTCTACAGGCTTAGTAAGATAACGGAAACTTTTGATAGCAAACAATCTGATAAAAGCTTTGCCCATAAAGATGGATATCTCTGTGGCTGATAAAATGAAAACATTTTTCAATTGTTCAAAGGTACAGAGGAACATTAAGGTTTCTTTCTTATTATTTTTTTTTACCCAAGTTTAATCTTCAATTAAGTATTTGTTCTTTGTTTTTGTCTTGCAGGATGGAATACACTTTCTGGCAATGTCTAATGCTCCATATTAATATTTGGGTGGTAAAATGAAGCCTGATCATATACTATTTTATGGACGTGCATCTAATTTTGAAGAAAAAAATCAACATGGATGGTACTCCTCTGTTGTGAACCTTCATGTCGTGAATCTTAATGGTTTCCCTAGAGTTGTTTTTATAACCAGGAATAATCAGACAAAGTATAAAAATGTCCTTTAAAAGAAATCCCTCTTGGCTTGTAACATACATCATTTGAAAGGATTCATAGTAATGACCATTCAGATCCAAATGATGAAGTCTGGCAGCCTGGCCTGTGTAATTCTAATAACATCTGTCAGAAGAAATATGTAAATATCCATATCCCAAACCCCAAATCTCCAGGTAATTGTGAGCCCCTGTATAACCAAATGAGCTGAGAATCACTGGGGAGCCAGAGAAAGTCAGGCCACAGTGGCAGGGGGGCCTGAGCCTGGGAGCTGTAAGTGATGCATAGTTTTTCATGTAGGTACAGCAGTAACACTTACTTCATTAATGGTAGAGGGGTGTGCATGGGCATCACTCTACACACAAACATACCTATTTTTACTTGAACAGACGCATAAGAGAAGCCCAGGTAATGTTTAATTTATGACCCTAGTTGTCATGAAAGGACTTCAGTTACACTGTGAATCCGGAGGAAAAGGAATGAGTGTGCCGGTAGGGTAAAGAAAGAGACTGGGAAAATACAGCTGCAGGCTGCAATACAGGCTTCTCCTATTAGATAAGCACACAGACACACTATGTAACCAAATGGCATCATATACTTCAGCAACGGGACTCACTCCACCATACCATTTTACATGTAGTAGTGCTTGCTTAAATTTACAGTAATGCTTGCTTACATTTTCCTACAACACTGATGTTGCAAACGCCATGCTCTAGCAATTGAGCCACACAGGACCAAGATGGTACATTACTCATTCCCCATCTTCTCCCTCCAAGCAACACAGCAGGGTGTTTGGGCATTGACCATGCTAGCTCCACAGGGGATCAGATGGGGGGAGGTAAACTTAGAATCGATTGAGGGTTAGATGATTTGGAACCTTTGCATGAGTAGGAATGTCAAATCTCCCACATGTTTTGGTGGTGACCTATTTGAAAGAGCTAAATAGGCTGGGTAAGAGCTGCATACTCAGTAGTGGCTTTACTGTACAGACTGCAGAGCATCTCCACAAATCCCCCTATGATCAACTAAGTTCCAGCCTGAGGCAGACCTTCCACACAGGTACAATCAGAGGATGAGACCTGCCAATCTCCCACACAGGTACAGTCAGAGGATGAGACATGCCAATCTCCAACACATATACAGTCAGAGGATGAGACCTGCCAATCTCCCACACAGGTACAGTCAGAGGATGAGACCTGCCAATCTCCAACACAGGTACAGTCAGAGGATGAGACCTGCCAATCTCCAACACAGGTACAGTCAGAGGATGAGACCTGCCAATCTCCAACACAGGTACAGTCAGAGGATGAGACCTGCCAATCTCCAACACAGGTACAGTCAGAGGATGAGACCTGCCAATCTCCAACACAGGTACAGTCAGATGACGAACGCCTGCCGCAAGAGCGACCAGGGATTATGGGGAAGTACCATAATCTCAGTGTCTAGCTATACGGCACAACGTGTATCCCTTTATCCCAGTCAGCATTTAACAAGGTCTACAGTAGATGAGGGTCATAGATTTCTGCTAGGTTTGTATCTTAACCAAGTAGAAAAGCTCACAGTAGAATGACATGAAACTTTGCTCCTTTTGAAGAAACACATTATTTGAAAATACATCTATCTCTAAGGCGTTCATTCACTCCTCTCTGTCTGATCCCTAGAACTTAACCTTGACAAGCAAACCGACGAGAGAAAACACAAATGCAGAGATGGTGCAGAGATGCTTTGTTGAGTAAAAGTTTTCATACAAAACATTCAGACTAAGCGGCACAGGTCAAGATCAGTCCAAACATCTTTTTTTTTACTCTGGAGAAAATACATTATTCCTCTGAAAGAGATTTAAACAACCATGCCAATCTGAGCTCTCTGGGTCACTCTCCCATATGAAAAAATACTATAGGTGTCACGCCCTGATCTGTTTCACCTGTCCCTGTGATTGTCTCCACCCCCTCCAGGTGTCGCTTATTTTCCCCAGTGTATTTATCCCTGTGTTTCCTGTCTCTCTGTGTCACTTGGTCTTGTATGTTTTCCAAGTCAACTAGCGGTTTTCCCGTTCTCTTGCTTTTTGCTATTCTCCTTTTTTTGGTCCTCTGAGTTTTGACCCTTGCCTGTTTCTGGTCTCTGTACCTGCCTGCCTGACTGTTCTACCTGCCTTGACCACAAGCCTGTCTGCCACTCTGTACCTCCTGGACTCTGATCTGGTTTTGACCTTTTGCCTGTCCACGACCATTCTCTTGCCTACTCCTTTTGGATTAATAAACATTGTAAGACTCCAACCATCTGCCTCCTGTGTCTGCATCTGGGTGTCGCCTTGTGTCATGATAATAGGATACTATGGTATAAATACTATAGTATTCACTGTACTATACTGTAGTATGTACAGTTAACTATAGTACTGTAGTAAAATAACTGTAGTATGTACTATAGTAATTAATGTGCTGTTTTTGCAGAATGTAGGGGGTTTCTAGAGAGTTTTTCCTAGCCACCGTGCTTCTACACCTGCATTGCTTGCTGTTTTTTTTTATTTTTATTTATTTATTTATTTATTTTTATTTATTTATTTTTATTTATTTTTTTTACCTTTATTTAACTAGGCAAGTCAGTTAAGAACAAATTCTTATTTTCAATGACGGCCTAGGAACAGTGGGTTAACTGCCTGTTCAGGGGCAGAACGACAGATTTGTACCTTGTCAGCTCGGGGATTTGAACTTGCAACCTTCCGGTTACCAATCCAACTCTCTAACCACTAGGCTACCCTGCCGCCCCATTTGGGGTTTTAGGCTGGGTTTGTGACATGTTTGTGACATGAGCTGTTGTAAGAATGGCTTTATAAATACATTTGATTGATAGTATACTGCTGTATTTACTGTAGAGTTTTTGCAGACATTACTGTATTTACTGTAGTTTTTTTGTTTTACTATCGTTCACATGAAAGAGGAGGCTTCCTCCTTCAGAAAACCTACTGAAGAAATACTAAAACAGAACATTTCCATATCCTGTAGGTAGGATTGGAATCTGAACAGAAATTTCAGCACTTCTGCTCTTTTCTAGGGAACACAATATGGTCTATACTTGGCTTGTAGGTTTCTCACTTAGGGGTGGGACAAATTGCAACATGGGAGAGGGGAATGGGCAGGGTATATGCAAATTATATACTGTAGTATTTACTATAGTTAAAAAAGTGTAGGGTTTTTGCAGAGTGTAGTGTTTTTGCGGACTTTACTGTAGTATTTCATAGTTTTTTTTCCTTCCGGATAATACTGTAGTATTTACTGTAGTATTCAACAGTATACTACAACATTCTATAGTAAGTACTACACATGATAGAGGGTTACTACAATGTGTAGTATAGTATTCTACAGTAGCTTATACTACAGTTCATTATAGAATTCCACAGTAAGTACTGAAGTATTCTACAGTATACTGTAGTATTTTTTCAGGTGGGCAGGGTCAGCCAAGGTTTCACTTTTTGAGGCTGCAAAACAAATTGGTTTTTGTTACTCAGCTTTAAGACTTAATTTTAAACCTCCAGTGGAAGCAGGTTGAAGTTTATACAAGGCAAAATAAAACACAATTCAACAGTTCAACATGTATACTGTTAACTGGACGCTGTCTGTTAATTTAAGTGGAGGCAATTCCTCTTATTAATGAGGTACAAATTACCAACCTTTTGTACAAAATTAATTACTCAATGGCTTAGGATAAATGGTATGGAATATGAAACAAATTAAACACATAATATTGACATGTAATTGACATTACATTAGTGGACATTAGTCATTCATTCACTACTCATGTATTGCTCTGTGTAATCGCCAAAGAGAAAGCTGTTAAAAGTAATTATTTCCCTCTCACAGCCTACAAACGGAGAATTCTAATGGCATTATATAAATATAATTCTAATGGTATTGTATAAATATAATTCTAATGGCAATATATAAATATAATTCTAATGGCATTATATAAATATAATTCTAATGGCATTATATAAATATAATTCTAATGGTATTATATAAATATAATTCTAATGGTATTATATAAATATAATTCTAATGGCATTATATAAATATAATTCTAATGGCATTATATAAATATAATTCTAATGGCATTATATAAATATAATTATAATGGTATTTTTGAAATATAATAATAATGGCAATATATAAATATAATTCTGATGGTATAATATAAATATAATTATAATGGCATTATACACTGCTCAGAAAAATAAAGGGAACACTAAAATAACACATCCTAGATCTGAATGAATGAAATATTCTTATTAAATACTTTTTTCTTTACATACAGTGCCTTGCGAAAGTATTCGGCCCCCTTGAACTTTGCGACCTTTTGCCACATTTCAGGCTTCAAACATAAAGCTATAAAACTGTATTTTTTTGTGAAGAATCAACAACAAGTGGGACACAATCATGAAGTGGAACGACATTTATTGGATATTTCAAACTTTTTTAACAAATCAAAAACTGAAAAATTGGGCGTGCAAAATTATTCAGCCCCCTTAAGTTAATACTTTGTAGCGCCACCTTTTGCTGCGATTACAGCTGTAAGTCGCTTGGGGTATGTCTCTATCAGTTTTGCACATCGAGAGACTGACATTTTTTCCCATTCCTCCTTGCAAAACAGCTCGAGCTCAGTGAGGTTGGATGGAGAGCATTTGTGAACAGCAGTTTTCAGTTCTTTCCACAGATTCTCGATTGGATTTAGGTCTGGACTTTGACTTGGCCATTCTAACACCTGGATATGTTTATTTTTGAACCATTCCATTGTAGATTTTGCTTTATGTTTTGGATCATTGTCTTGTTGGAAGACAAATCTCCGTCCCAGTCTCAGGTCTTTTGCAGACTCCATCAGGTTTTCTTCCAGAATGGTCCTGTATTTGGCTCCATCCATCTTCCCATCAATTTTAACCATCTTCCCTGTCCCTGCTGAAGAAAAGCAGGCCCAAACCATGATGCTGCCACCACCATGTTTGACAGTGGGGATGGTGTGTTCAGCTGTGTTGCTTTTAAGCCAAACATAACGTTTTGCATTGTTGCCAAAAAGTTAAATTTTGGTTTCATCTGACCAGAGCACCTTCTTCCAAATGTTTGGTGTGTCTCCCAGGTGGCTTGTGGCAAACTTTAAACGACACGTTTTATGGATATCTTTAAGAAATGGCTTTCTTCTTGCCACTCTTCCATAAAGGCCAGATTTGTGCAATATACGACTGATTGTTGTCCTATGGACAGAGTCTCCCACCTCAGCTGTAGATCTCTGCAGTTCATCCAGAGTGATCATGGGCCTCTTGGCTGCATCTCTGATCAGTCTTCTCCTTGTATGAGCTGAACGTTTAAAGGGACGGCCAGGTCTTGGTAGATTTGCAGTGGTCTGATACTCCTTCCATTTCAACATTATCGCTTGCACAGTGCTCCTTGGGATGTTTAAAGCTTGGGAAATCTTTTTGTATCCAAATCCAGCTTTAAACTTCTTCACAACAGTATCTCGGACCTGCCTGGTGTGTTCCTTGTTCTTCATGATGCTCTCTGCGCTTTTAACGGACCTCTGAGACTATCACAGTGCAGGTGCATTTATACGGAGACTTGATTACACACAGGTGGATTGTATTTATCATCATTAGTCATTTAGGTCAACATTGGATCATTCAGAGATCCTCACTGAACTTCTGGAGAGAGTTTGCTGCACTGAAAGTAAAGGGGCTGAATAATTTTGCACGCCCAATTTTTCAGTTTTTGATTTGTTAAAAAAGTTTGAAATATCCAATAAATGTTGTTCCACTTCATGATTGTGTCCCACTTGTTGTTGATTCTTCACAAAAAAATAAAGTTTTATATCTTTATGTTTGAAGCCTGAAATGTGGCAAAAGGTCGCAAAGTTCAAGGGGGCCGAATACTTTCGCAAGGCACTGTAGTTGAATGTGCTGACAACAAAATCACACAAAAATTATCAATGGAAATCAAATTTATCAACCCATGGAGGTCTGGATTTGGAGTCACACTCAAAATTAAAGTGGAAAACCACACTACAGGCTGATCCAACTTTGATGTAATGTCCTTAAAACAAGTCAAAATTAGGCTCAGTAGTGTGTGTGGCCTCCACGTGCCTGTATGACCTCTCTACAACGCCTGGGCATGCTCCTGATAAGGTGGCGGATGGTCTCCTGAGGGATCTCCTCCCAGACCTGGACTAAAGCATCCACCAACTCCTGGACAGTCTGTGGTGCAATGTGGCGTTGGTGGATGGAGCGAGACATGATGTCCCAGATGTGCTCAATTGGATTCAGGTCTGGGGAACGGGCGGGCCAGTCCATAGCATCAATGCCTTCCTCTTGCAGGAACTGCTGACACACTCTAGCCACATGAGGTCTTGCATTGTCTTGCATTAGGAGGAACCCAGGGCCAACCGCACCAGCATATGGTCTCATATGATGTACTCGCCTGTCTCCTGGGTCTGAGAATCTCATCTCGGTACCTAATGGCAGTCAGGCTACCTCTGGCGAGCACATGGAGGGCTGTGCGGCCCCCCAAAGAAATGGCACCCCACACCATGACTGACCCACCGCAAACCGGTCATGCTGGAGGATGTTGCAGGCAGCAGAACGTTCTCCACGGCGTCTCCAGACTCTGTCACGTCTGTCACGTGCTCAGTGTGAACCTGCTTTCATCTGTGAAGAGCACAGGGCGCCAGTCTTGGTGTTCTCTGGCAAATGCCAAACGTCCTGCACGGTGTTGGGCTGTAAGCACAACCTCCACCTGTGGACGTCGGGCCCTCATACCACCCTCATGGAGTCTGTTTCTGTCTGTTTGAGCAGACACATGCACATTTGTGGCCTGCTGGAGGTCATTTTGCAGGGCTCTGGCAGTGCTCCTCCTGCTCCTCCTTGCCCAAAGGCGGAGGTAGCGGTCCTGCTGCTGGGTTGTTGCCCTCCTACGGCCTCCTCCACGTCTCCTGATGTACTGGCCTGTCTCCTGGTAGCACCTCCATGCTCTGGACACTACGCTGACAGACACAGCAAACCTTCTTGCCACAGCTCGCATTGATGTGCCATCCTGGATGAGCTGTACTACCTGAGCCACTTGTGTGGGTTGTAGACTCCGTCTCATGCTACCACTAGAGTGAAAGCACCGCCAGCATTCAAAAGTGACCAAAACATCAGCAGAAGCATAGGAACTGAGAAGTGGTCTGTGGGCACCACCTGCAGAACCACTCCTTTATTGGGGGTGTCTTGCTAATTGCCTATAATGTCCACCTGTTGTCTATTCCATTTGCACAACAGCATGTGAAATGTATTGTCAATCAGTGTTGCTTCCTAAGTGGACAGTTTGATTTCACAGAAGTGTGATTGACTTGGAGTTCCATTGTGTTGTTTAACTTTTCCCTTTATTTTTTTGAGCAGTGTATAAATATAACTAATGGCATTATATAAATACAATTATAATGGCATTATATAAGTATAGCTAATGGTATTATATAAATATAATTATAATGGCATTTTATATATATAATCCTGACAGTAACAGGGAGCATTCTTTCCTATGAGAGAGCAACGTTACAGACTGTTTATCCTCCCGTAGCTTTTGTTTTTCGATGACTGTGCTCACATCACCTCATTCCTCGGCAACAATAGAAAATACATAAATAAATCCTCATTAAATCCGCACCATATGCAGAATAATCCTGCTTGAAACACTCTGAAGCAATTTGGTCATTATGAACATCTAACAGGGGGTTATGAAAGAGGATGACGGTAAAGCCCATCAATTTGTTTTGAAGTCTGTTTGTTCTGCCTGCCTGTTTGTTCTGCCTGCCTGAAATGATTTCAGATCAGTGCTTGTCGGGACATTATGATTACAACAGGCAGTTAAGTGCAACAGCTGTTAAGTGAGTGAAGTGGTAAAGCTGTAAGTAGGCCTGTGTAGCTGTGCACATGAAAATAAGGGCAACGCCAGCAGTCCTTCATAAAGTGGTCCGTAAACAGTACGTTGTCTTCTATCAGCACATGCCGTTACAGCCTCAATCATGACTGTGCATTACCGCATCCCTCTATAGTCTCACTGTACCAGTCTGCATATACATCTGCTGTGAGGAGAGACTAGTCTGCATAGGTTTACAGACGACTGCCTACACAACTATTCAGCAGAAACCATCCAGCACAAACCTGGACTGCCCTCTAGTGGCAGCATGGTGCTCACACAAGCTCTGAAGGTTGACCACCTGTTTCTGACCATGTTCAATTTGAAAACATTCTTTATTAACGTTGCAGACAGAAATATCAATAATAGAGCTGATGGGATTCCTTATTCTACATGTCAGACATGCATGTTTGTTATAAATAGCATATTTCGATCATCATGTCACCATCATCAAGGCTGTATCACATTCGGCCGTGATTGGGAATCCCATAGGGCAAAATTGGCCCAGCGTCGTCCGGGTTTGGCCGGGGTAGGCTGCCATTGTATATAAGAATTTGTTCTTAACTGACTTGCCTAGTTAAATAAAGGATATATAAAATAAATCAAACATAATAATCATGTCACAGAGAAGCACGAAGCACTCTTATGTCTGCATTTGCTCATCAATGATTCCCTTTAAAGCAGCAATCAGCAGTTGAAGCAATAAAGTGTACAACACTGTTTCAGTAAAAAGCTGAGGGATGGGGTTGGAGAAATGTAACCACTCTTACATTAATAGACAGAGCTCTGGATGCAAGGACTAACCATCCATTGATATAATAATATCGTGTTTGTTTACATTTACTTCACTTTCAAACATTGGAGGAAAACAAGCTTATATTTTGGGTTCTGATGGGGTACAACAGATGAAGTATGCTCAGACATTTACAAGTTATATTCTTCAAGAATCAATGGGTACATATCGTTAATTTATAAGTAAAACAATTATGTAGCAACCCCAGATTACCCCTTTATCTGGTCCTCTTGCTCTAGGCCTGAACAGTGAAGGGAGGAAGTGCCTTAGGCTGGGCTCTCATTGGCACAGAGACAGACAGTGCCACTGCATACTGTCAGTTTGGCACGGACTCACTCATTCACTCCTGAAGCAACATGCACATCAAAGCTGCCCCACCTCTCAGGGAACGTGAGCCGAATTCCACAGAAAAAGTTTAACAAACCATACAACTCTATGCACAAGGACTACTTTGAACAATTTACACAACAAATTTCACAGAAACACATTTACTGGAAGAACTGTTCAGATGCAAAGTTTGGATACAGAATGACGGTCAAATCTCCCTCAGGTTTTTATGTGACCACGTTTTCCAAAAACTAAATATCTACTCCGAGTTAAGATTCAAAGATGTCTGCAGAAAGAATTGGATGTCAGCTACAGAAATGCATAATTATGGATATGAATATCGTTCTCTTCATGGTGATGTATCCCGAAGGGCGGCAGGTAGCCTAGCGGTTAGAGCATTTGGCCTGTAACCGAAAGTTCGCTGGTTTGAATACCCAAGCCGACAAGGTGTAAAATCTGTCGATGGGCCCTACAGCAAAGCACTTACCCCTAATTTGCTCCAGGGTCATCCCAATACTATGGCTGACCCTGTAAAACAATCCATTTCATTGCACTTATCTGGTGTATGTGGCAATTAAACAGATTTTAAAACACTATAACTAATTGGCAAGTTTACCTTTACTTGTTACTTCTTTTAACTTTAATTATCCTCCACATGAGGGAGAGAAATTAGAAAATATATTATAGATATGTGGGTTTTTAGTAACAGAATTACAAGTTACAAGGCAATGTTTCTTAAACTTTCTTAAACTAAATAATTTCTCCAAAACTAAATATGTGTTTATATTAGTTGGCAGGGGTCTTCAGTTCAATATTAATGTGTTTGATGTATTTCGAATAACTTTTAAGACTTTTTCTGGTAGATGTCGAAGACCCCTTTTCCATATATTGTACCAAAATTCAAAAGGCACTCGCACATCTGAGCTATCTTTGTTGCAGGTTCATGGTCACAGTTGAACAAGATGAGAAAAAATCAGAAGCCTGCACACTGCTCGTGATCATATCACTGCTCTTTAATAAGCTTTATATATCAGACTCCAGGCCTTCATCAGAGCTTTTGTGAGTAAAAAAAAAAGAAGAGCACCCTTGTGTAGACATAGCTCCACCCACATCCGTACCATGCTTCGAATGGGTTTGGAGTCGATGGAGAATAAGTAAGTGTTACCAAATATAACAATGTGAATTTTATAAATATTCTACTAGTGTACATAAAATGTATTAAACATGTCCGTAAAACCACAATGACGACATCGAACCACCAAGCAAGTTTTCATAAATCATTGGGTACAACGCAAGAAAAAGGTCAGAGTAATTTGAAATGGGGGCATTCATTCATGTGTTAACTAACCTCCAAATGAGCTTCAATGCCATACAACACTCCTTCCGTGGCTTCCAACTGCTCTTAAACGATAGTAAAACCAAATGCATGCTTTTCAACCGTTCGCTGCCCACACCCGCCCGCCCGACTAGCATCACCACCCTGGAGGGTTCTGACCTAGAATATGTGGACAACTACAAATACCTAGGTGTCTGGCTAGACTGTAAACTCTCCATCCAGACTCATATTAAACATCTCCAATCCAAAATCAAATCTAGAATTGGCTTTCTATTTCACAACAAAGCCTCCTTCACTCACGCCGCCAAACTTACCCTAGTAAAACTGACTATCCTACCGATCCTCGACTTCAGCGATGTCATCTACAAAATAACTTCCAATACTCTACTCAGCAAACTGGATGCAGTCTATCACAGCGCCATCTGTTTTGTTACCAAAGCCACTTATAGCACCCACCATTACGACCTGTATGCTCTAGTCGGCTGGCCCTCGCTACATATTCGTCGCCAGATCCACTGGCTCCAGGTCATCTGTAAGTCTATGCTAGGTAAAGCTCCGCCTTATCTCAGCTCACTGGTCACGATAACAACACCCACCCGTAGCACGTGCTCCAACAGGTATATCTCACTGGTCATCCCCAAAGCCAACACCTCCTTTGGCCGCCTTTCCTTCCAGTTCTCTGCTGCCAGTGACTGGAATGAATTACAAAAATCACTGAAGCTGGAGAATTACATTTCCCTCACTAACTTTAAACATCAGCTATCTGAGCAGCTAACCGATCACTGCAGCTGTACATAGTCCATCTGTAAATAGCCCACCCAATCTACCTACCTCATCCCCATATTATTTTTATCAATACAGTGTTAATCTGCTAAATTGTAATGAATTAAATTCTAATTACTATGGCCTATTTATTGCCTTCCTCCTCACGTCATTTGCACACACTGTATATAGACTTTCTTTTTTTCCTATTGAGTTATTGACTCTATGCTTGTTTATTCCATGTGTAACTGTGTTGTTGTTTGTGTCGCACTGCTTTGCTTTGTCTTAGCCAGGTCGCAGTTGTAAATGAGAACTTGTTCTCAACTAACCTACCTGGTTAAATAAAGGTGAAAAAAAAAGAAAAAAAAGAATGTTCCCATTTACAACATAACATAGCATTTCATCATTAAGACCTTCAGGAAAGAATGTCTGGAGGGTGAACATCCCAAAACATTCTCTTTTGTTCAGAGTATTATTTATATCACCTCCCCTGCCTGATATCATAACTTTCTTCATGCCACAAAATCTAAAAAGGTAGAAATGTCACGTTTTTGGTCATTAAAATGTACTGCAATTGTATAATCGCTGTCATTTCTCCTGATTGAACTTTAATGTTCACTAATTCTCTGCTTGAAAGAACAAGAGGCTTTACCTACATACCACAGCCCACATGGACATTTAATCATGTAAATAACATGGGTGGTAGAGCACGTAATAATGTAATTAATTTGGAAACGTTTTCCTGTATGTGGGTGGCAGATATATTCACACTTCATCATGTTGTTACACTGTGCGCAACCTCTGCATTTATAGCTACCATTCGGAAGAGGGCAAAAAAGAGCCTGGCTAATTGGCATGGACCAATTTTATTTCTTTTTTTACCATATATTTGACCAGAAATCAAAGCCTTTGCTTATATTAAATTTTTAAGATGGAAAATGGCTGTATATATGTCACAATGTAAACAATAATAATAGACTCTTAGCTTTCATTTGACACACAATTTGACATGCTCCTATGAACTTTGTACTCATGGGTCCTTTTACATGGAAATGCCCTAAAGTAAAATCAGTGGTGGAAAAAGTACCCAATTGTCCTACTTGAGTAAAAGTACAGATACCTTCATAGAAAATGACTCAAGTAAAAGTGAAAGTTACCCAGTAAAATACTACTTGAGTAAAAGTCTAAAAGTATTTGGTTTTAAATATACTTAAGTATTAAAAGTACATATAATTGCTCAAATATACTTCAGTATCAAAAGCAAAAGTACAAGTATAAATAATTTCAAATTCCTTATTTTAAGCAAAACAGATGGCCAGGTACACACTCCAACACTCAGACACCATTTACAAACAAAGTATGTGTTTAGTGAGTCCGCCAGATCAGAGGCAGTAGGGATGACTAGGGATGTTCTCTTGAAAAGGTTGTGAATTAGACCATTTTCCTGTCGTGCTAAGAATTCTAAATGTAATTAGTACTTTTCAGGTTCAGGGAAAATGTAGGAAGTAAAAAAGTACATAATTTGCTTTAGGAATGTAGTGAAATAATAGTTGTCAAAAATATCAAAAGTAAAGTACAGATACCCCAAAAAACAACTTAAGTAGAACTTTAAAGTATTTTTACTTAAGTACTTTACACCACTAGATAAAATGGATTGAGTTGAATTATTATGGTAAAGTTGTTGAGTTAGTGCCATTCAGGATAATGATCAATTGTAGCTGACTTTCATTTCTTCCGGTCTGTAAAACAAGATTTTTAAAAATAAAATTGTATACAATGCACTCCAGTTATGTATCAACCAAGCCTACAAAGTGTTATATTGTCAGTGAATAGAACATTCAGAATTACTCACATTTTCATGTGGTAAGGGCAGGAGTCCATTTCCCTTCCAGGCCACATGTGATGGTGCCTGGTCCATCCATCACCATGCCCCTATCACAGACAAATGCCACAGAGTCACCAAACTTAAGAGACATTCTTGCTCCTCTTGTCAATTGAGCATTTAAATGACAACATACGTTTTCATTCTATTGTTTTTAAAGGGGATGAGCGGTTTGTTCCCTAACATTACTCTCGGGGCCAAGTTCTCAACACCTAAGGGGTGTTCCTAGTTTGCTAAAAAACATTGCAAAATAGTGCAGCTGGAGAAGCTATAGACTTGAAAAGGATTTGGAACCTTTGCACTCTGGAGGTGGATCACTCCATGTCCCATCTTTGGTACAGTAGATCTCTCTCGCTCCAATCAGTTTCCCTACGCGACATCGATAGCCAATCACAGTGCTGTACAAGTAAGGTGGTTCCAAATAGCCATTTGTTACTCCATTTACCACCGTAGGAGGTTCAGCACACTGCACAGCTGAAAGACACACATTTACATGATTTTACATGACTACATTACAACAATTTAGAAAATATTATGGTGACAGTATTGGAAGTTCAGGGATGTTATAAACTAAAACAATGATACCTAAAGCAATTTACCTATGACCCAGATACTGTGTGGTGCAATAGGGCGATTCGGTTCCACGCCAGCGAGAGCAGAATAATATTTTGGTATCTCAGACTGTTCTGGCAAATCTCACATAAAAACTTCATTAGGAGGAAGGATGCTTGAAAAGCTTTTTCCATTTGTATCACATACCATTTTTGAGAAAATCCTGATGAAAGTGGACATTTTAGGCCCTTTTTGGAGCTATACATGCCTCCTGTAAGGCCCTATGATCTGTGAACCGTACACAATACAGACAACATCTTGGTGTCATTATACTCCTTATAGTGTTCTCTAAAATATGGAGTATGTCTACATTCTGAAATACACATTCTCACATTAATTTATTCAACATTTTGCTTATTTGTAGACATATTGTTTGTAACAATATACTCTTCAAACATGTCAAATTTCTAGAATGGTCTCTCTGGTACTTTTAATGACATGACCCATTTTATACATAGAAATGTATATTATAGGTAATTAACCAATCACAGCCCTCCTTTAGGATTGCACATTCAGCAAGTCACCAGCAGAGGGAATTTCCCATTCACTGTGTTGATGGTGCTCATAAAATGTATAATACCTTCAGAATTAGCAGAGCGCCAACTCTGGAAATTGTATGTATATACTTGTACAGTATATATTGTTACAAATAATATGTCTTAAAATGAACAAAATCAAAAAGAGTAGTTTTGAGATATTAATATTTCAATGTTGAATAAATTAATGTGAGAATGTGTATTTCAGAATGTAGACATACTCCATATTTTAGAGAACACTATAAGGAGTATAATGACACCAAGATGTTGTCTGTATTGTGTACGGTTCACAGATCATAGGGCCTTACAGGAGGCATGTATAGCTCCAAAAAGGGCCTAAAATGTCCACTTTCATCAGGATTTTCTCAAAATGACTTTGTGATACAATGAAGTTGCTATGTGAGAATTGGCAGGACAATCTGAGACAGCAAAAATATTCCCCGCTCCCGCTGGTGTGGAACCGCCCAGTAGCCTATGTAAAAAATGTATGTGACAGCCTACCTTCACAGACCGGAACACGCCCATCCCAGCCATCAGTCATGCAATTTCTTACATCCCGTCCAACCAGTTGATACCTGGTTAAAAAATGGGCACAAAAAGTGATTTAATCTGGCAATGCATCATTTTATTTGTACACTGTAACAATGAGGGTTAGGTAGCCTTGAGAGAAAATAGACATAGTAACAGAATACTTACCCCTCATTACAAACCCCTGTAGCTGTATCCCCAAACTGTACACCGGTATAAATGAAATCACCATAAGAGATCTCTCCAGCAGATCCACATGATTTGCCTTTGGACAAGAAACTTTCACAATACATTTTTTGGGAAAGAACAAAATACACAAACCTTCACTCCCACAGAGTGATATAATATAGACTAGCTATGGATCTGCTGCCACCTAATGGTTCAACAAGATAAGTGCAACCTCCTTAACACGCTACCTATGAGACAGAGCAGTTGCATTTTGTTGCATGTTCTTTATGTACTATATACTGTTTATATACATTTAATATATTCTGAACATCATTAATACTTCTCCTTATGGGTTCTTACGTTCACATCTCAGAGTTACTGGCGTCCACTTCCCACTGACACAGGTACTATAGTAAGCGCCTCCTGCTCTCACGTATCCCAAGGCACAACTGTAACGAACCCGTTCACCAGGACCAAAGTCTGTCTGTGTTATATAGCGGTCAGAAAGGTGTGCGTTGGGGAGGTACGGTGGCCCTCTACATCTGCCTAAAGGAAAGGGAGATGGACCATTTTGACAAAAGATAGAAAGTACATCTAGTATAATACCAATGCATCATAACATGTATTATATTTTTCAATGATCAAAGAGAGAGATCTTGGATGGTGTTATGTTTACCATCAGGCTTGGAGCTTTGAGTTATATCAGAGGAATGACAGAGTGGGAGCTGGGGCTGCCACTGGCCATCTGGTCCACAGGTAAGCTGCTGGGCTCCAGTCAGGAGGAAACCCTCAGAGCAGGTGAAGGTCACTGAGTCTCCGACCCTGTACACTGAGTCAGCCTCACTCAGCTTCACACCGTTGGCCACAGAAGGATCAGGGCAGATCACTTCTGCTGGAACCACTTGTGGTTTACCTCCTACTATAATGAGGACATTTAAAATGTTAGTGGTTTTGTTTAATTCATTGTTGCATCAATAATGACAACTGTTAATGTGGCTCATTTTGGAGATGCCTCCATGGAGACAATGAGCTTATGCTTTGGTTAAAAGCATTGCAGTACAGTAGATAGGACATTAGCCATGCTGTAGTAGCCTAAAGAAACATTTGTTTATGTGATATTATCATGCTTTTGAGATAATGGGACAACTACGGACTGAATGTCCAAGGCCAACATGGTCAAGTGTCAACAGGAGTATCTTGGTGTGTGGTGCCTACAATCTCTTAGACAAGTACAGGGTCATGCCAGTCTGGTATTTCATACAGCAGGGCCTACTACATTGATTAGGAGGTGTGTTATGTATCCTACTTAGAAAGGGATAGATCTTATTGCTGCATATTACTGTAAGATTGGTCATTGAATGTTGCACACCTTCACAAGTGGGAATCTCTCCACTCCAGCCAGACTCTTTACACATTCTGTATTCCATCCCCTTCAGTGTAAACCTGTTCCAATATCACAGAGAGGATGAAAACAAATCTCAGGCTATAGGCCTATTTCATTACATTCAAGACACTTCCCACTGGCCACGGATGTCAGTTCAATGTCTAGTTATTATAACATTTGGTTGAGTTTTCAACTAATGTGAATTCAACGTGAAAACAACAAAAAATGTCACTACTTCATTTAGTTTAAAAGTTAGGTGAAAAAAAAGATGAAATGCCCTTCTAGATGACTTTTTGCAAATCCAATCAGTTTTCCACGTTGATTCAAAATCATCACATAGATTTTGGGGGTTAAAATGATGTGGAAAACACATTGATCGAGTCAGTTTTTGTCCAGTGGGATACTTACCCCTCATTGCACACTGCATATGCCTTGTCCCTGAACGAAGCCCCTGTGTAATCATAGTGTCCATTGAACAACTCCCCAGCAGATCCACATGTTTTCTCTAAGGAGAGGACACATTCAAAAACAGCAGAGCAGTCAGGGAACGAATCCAGGGTGGATGCGCCAAACTCAACATAAAGACTCATAGAGAGAGGTGTTTAGACAGCGACACTGCAGCCCTCAACGACTGAAGAGAATATACATTCAACTTCCCAAATTTCCTCTCTTTGCAACCAGCAGAGTAGTGTCAAATGATAGCTCCTTGCCACAAAAGTCTCATCCCACACATCACAGACTCAGACAGAGAGACACTTATCATAACCATAATGATATGATGACATGACATTCATTGAACCAGTGTTATGCACAACAACAATACACTGAGCTAAATGCTTAGCTGTAGCCTATTACTTACTTTCACACTTCATGGATAACATTGTCCATTTTCCAGCTTCACACATGATAGAACGAATGCCTTTGTACCGAGTGTAGCCCTCAGCACATCTGTAGAGGACTTTCGCTCCTTCGCTGAATATGTTTTTCTGTCTCAGGTATTTGTCCCTGACTTGCATGTGTGGAAAGGACGGCGGCGTACCACATTTCGATGGAACTTCAGCTGTTTACAAACAAATGAGCCACACCAGAGAGGTAAAGAAGAATCAGAATCAATCAAGAGTTAGCTAACGTTGTTACATTTTTTTTTTAAATAACTATTGACTTTCTGCTTCATTAAGAAATAAACTTTGATGTGTTTTTTGGTTGTTGAGACAATTACACCATGTCAATTCCAAGCTTATCTTTCTAAAAAAAAATGACAAAGTTATTTCAATATATTTAGGCAAGTTAGCTGGTTAACTCATTTATCCTGCTTTGTAGTACTCATCAACAGAGGCAATTTCAATCACCGCATTAATAAAGATTAATAACAATTCTAGAAATTACATTGTCGGTGTTGTGCAATGTTATGTTTGCGAATATAATAATCTTACCTGAGGGATGTATGGCAATTGATAAAAAGAACATGATTTTGTATCCCAGATTCATCATTTCATCCACGTTTATTGTGCATTCGGATCTGTAGGCCTACCCGTTGAAATGTTATTGTGCTTAATAAAATACTATCTAGAGTAGGCTGTATTTTATAGTTGGAGGGTGGAGTAGACATGTAATTAGGCTTATTTCTATTCAGATGTTTATTTACGTCAGCTACTTAGGCTTTACTCACGGGGCGTGTTCGTTTTGCATGGCCTGGTGCCCCGGGTGGGCGGAATTTGCACATTTTAGACCATTCCATTGGCCTTAAGTGTAATCTCCACCCAACTGGGTCACTGGGCCATGCTAAACAAACTGGCCCATTAGTAAGCTACATTGTTTAGCCTACAACCTGTGTTTTCCTACTGATATTTGTAAATCATGTATGATAAGTGGCCTAAGATGCACTCCAAAATAGGAGTGAGTCAAAGTTGATATGTTTTACATATCAAATTTCTTCCTGAAATTCTAGTTGCACATGTCTGTTAAGATAAGAGTGGAACGCTCTATGGCCCATTTCCCTTTGGGGACAAATCTAAGGGCCAAATACATAGGACCAAGATTGAAAAAAAAAAGCTTGACAGAACATGATTTGTTTACACTAGCATTGTCTGCCTCTTCACTGATTTCCCCTCCACTCTTGATCCTCCAATTTCACCCACATTTCTGCTCTAGCCTGTATTCATGTTGCAGAGCAAATCCACAGAGAGAAACACTCCCATTTTAGTAAGATTATACAATTCTAACTTCTGCACACAAAATGCAGTGAGGCAAGATCATGCCACTGAACTTGTAGTGGGAGCACTAGTTTACCACACCCTCTGTTCTATACATGCTTTGGACAGACAAAATATGTTTCCTATGATGGTAGTTAAACTGGCAGGGCAACCCAGTTTCCACCCAACCCAGTTCCCATAAAACTTCTTATTATCAAAACATAATTAATAAAAGTCTAGCTTGTCAACTTGTTTACTGTCCCCAATTGTATTTGTATAAAACTGAACTACACTGAACAAAACTATAAACACAACATGTAAAGGGTTGGTGCCATGTTTCATGACCTGAAATAAATGATCCCAGAAATGTTCCAAACACACAAAAACCTTACTTCTCTCAAATGTTGCGCAAAAATGTGTTTACATCCCGGTTAGTGAGCATTTCTCCTTTGACAAAATAACCCATCCACCTGACAGGTGTGGCATATAAAGAAACGGATTAAACAGCATGATCTTTACACAGTTGCACCTTGTACTGGGAACAATAAAAAGGCCACAATGCCAAAGATGTTTCAAGTTTTGAGGGAGCATGCAATTGCCATGCTGACAGCAGGAATGTCCACCATAGCTGTTGCCAGAGAATTGATTGTTAATTTCTCTACCATACGCTGCCTCCAACGTCATTTTTGTGAATTTGGCAATATGTCCAACTGGCCTCACACCCCAAGACCACGTGGAACCACGCCAGCCCAGGACCTCCAGAGCTGGCTTCTTCACCTGCGGGATGGCTGATGAAACTGTGTTTGCACAACTGAAGAATTTCTGCACAAACTGTCAGAAATCATCTCAGAGAAGCTCATCTGCGAGCTTGTCGTCCTCACCGGTGTCTTGAAATTCTGCGTTGTGAACGACTTGTGGGCAAAAGCTCACCTTCGATGGCCACTGGCACGCTGGAGAAGTGTGTTCTTAAGATGAATCCTGGTTTCAACTGTACAAGGTAGATGGCATTGTGTTGTGTGGTTGAGCGGTTTTCTGATGTCAATGTTGTGAACAGAGTGCCCCATGGTGGCGGTAAGGCATAAGCTACGGACAACGAACACAATGGCATTTTATCTATGGCAAATTGAACGCACAGCAATACCGTGACCAGATCCTGGAGGCCCATTGTCGTGCCATTCATCCACTGCCATCACCGTGACCAGATCCTGAGGCCCATTGTCGTGCCATTCATCCACTGCCATCACCTCATCTTTCAGCATGATAATGCACAGACCCATGTCGCAAGGACCTGTACACCATTCCTGGAAGCTGAAACTGTCCCAGTTCTTCCATGGCCTGCATATTCACCAGACATGACACCCATTGAGCATGTCTGGGATGCTCTGGATCAACGTGTACAACAACATGTTCCAGTCCTTGCCAATATCCAGCAACTTCGCACAGCCATTAAGAGGAATGGGACAAAATTCCACATGCCACAATCAACAGCCTGATCAACTCTATGCGAAGGAGATGTCACGCTGCATGAGGTAAATGGTGGCCACACCAGATACTGACTGGTTTTCTGATCTACGCCCCTAGCCTTTAAACATTTATTTTTATTTTTTTAAAGGCATCTGTGACCAACAGATCCATATCTGTACTCCCAGTCATGTGAAATCCATAGATTAGGGCCTAAATCATTTATTTTAATGGACTGATTTCCTTATATGAACTGTAACTCAGTAAAATCTTTGTTGCGTTTATATTTTTGTTCAGTGCATTTGTGTAGACTAGCCATGTTATCAACATTTAATTACTGATGAACCACTCATCCAAGGACAGGATGCCTATAGGCGGAGTACTGATTTATTTTGGTCCTCGGTCTGTCATTGGTTTATAGCAGGGGTGTCAAACTAATTCCATGGATGGCCTAGTGTCTGCTGACTTTTGTTTTTTCCTTTCAATTAAGACATAGACAACCAGGTGAGGAGAGTTCCTTACTAATTAGTGACCTTAATTCATCAATCAAGTACAAGGGAGGAGCGAAAACCCACAGACACTCGGCCCTCCGTGGAATGAGTTTGACACATTTATAGAAAGCACCATTTAAGTTCCCTACACATCAGAAAACCCAACAATTTATTATTTATATTCCAACTATAGTTCAGAATTGTCCTAATTTATAAATACAGTAATACAAGTTTATATATGACTCATAAGGTTTCATTACAATGTCTCCACACCTTAAAGTGTTGTTGGTTTAGGTAAATGGTTGCCTCGAGTGTAGTACAATGCAGTCTTGCGAAAGATGCCCACTGATACACAAACAAGGCTGTGAAAGCGGTAATGCGTGACAAGGACATTACTGCGTCCAATAACAGAAATGAAAAAAAATAATATAGTCAAAGGAGGCACCCCTGCTGATTGAACCAAATAAATACTTCCTGTGAGAATAATGTACTGTATGCTTCAGTAGTTCATGCTATACACAGACACTGAAGTTTCAGATGGTAGTATAACAATGAACCAACCCATCTCCCTATGACACACCAGTCTGGAAACATTTGAACATCACCAATCCCCTGCTGCCACCTTCCCTTTATGTCCTTGAGACACTTATTGCATTAGTCCTCTTTCACAGATACTGTTGGTCAAATATGAAAAGATTGAGTCATCTAGGTTATTATTCCCAGGAAGCCACTCCCAGTCTTGCCCCATAGCCAGGGTTCTGCCACAGGCTTTCCCTGGCTTGAGAGAGACAGGGAGTTGTAGTGGAAACATCTAAACAGGATGACACCTCCCAATGAGCTCAATACATCTGGCCACATTATGTACCAGAGAACCAAGTCAAGTCAAACTGCCATGAGCAAGACGTTCTGACAGAGTACAACATAATTTCTTCAATAATTTACACTTACATCAGATAATTCTAGTGATCTAAAAATATCTTACAGCATCATACCATTATATAATTCAGTATGTTGTAGTCTTACAGGCTACTGACTGACTGCCTATATAATAACATTGTCTTGTAACAGCCACAAAAGTAATGTTGCTAAACACCGGCACAGAAGCACTTTAGAGCAGCATTGAATTTAACATTATCAATGTGGCAGTAATAAACAAGATGCACATGGTTGGACACAATCAGTGAACTGTAAGTATGAAAGTACCCATCTTCGATTACACTGTGCTTTTTCAAATGTCAGTATAGCACATTTAAGAATAAATATTCCAAAATGTTGATGGCATGGCATGTTGACTGTAACTACAGTAGTACTGTCTAAAAAATATTTGCCCCCTTAAATCATGTTGCCATTTTAGCTGAGGACATGCAATTGATACATTGATAATGCAAAGACATGGGTGTTTCATAACATGGCCATGAATATGTGACAGAATTGCAGTGTGAAATGTGAACTCTATACACACACAGTAATGTAACATGTAAAAGTAACATGTGACTAACTAATAACATTAACTCTTAAGCCAAAATGCTAAATCCTGTATGATGGTCTTTCAGCATTTGTACTCTCACTGAGGAAACAAGGCTGGTCAAGTATGAGAATGTTCAAAAGAGATGATATTCAACTATCCAATTAAAGGGGTACATATACTGAACAAAAATATAAAAAGACAACATGTAAAAGTGTTGGTCCTATGTTTCATGAGCTGAAATAAAAGATCCCAGAAATGTTCCATACGCACAAAAATATATTTCTCAAATGATGTAAACAAATTTATGCACATCTCTGTTAGTGAGCATTTCTCATTTGCCAAGACAATCCATCCACCTGATGGGTGTGGCATGTCAAGAAGCTGATTAAACAGCATGCTCATTACACAGGTGCACCTTGTGCTGGGGACAACAAAAGATCACTAAAATGTGCAGTTGTGTCACACAACACAATGCCACATATGTCTCAAGTTGAGGGAGCGTGCAATTGGCATGCTGATTGCAGGAATGCCCACCAGAACTGTTGCCAGAGAATCTAACGTTAATTTCTGAGGACTATTTATGTCTGTAATAAAGCCCTTTTGTGAGGAAAAGCTCATTCTGATTGGCTGGGCCTGGCTCCCAAGTGGGTGGGCTTATGCCCTTCCCAGGCCCCAATGGCTGCGACCTTGCCCAGTTATGTCAAATCCATAGATTAGGGCCTAATTTATTTATTTAAATGTATTAATTTCCTTATATGAGCTGTAACTCAGTTAAACCATTAAAATTGTTGCATGTTGCATTTAGATTTTTGTTCAGAATATATTATTCATAAGATCTTAAGTAATTGTTTATAAACTACATTGTAGAATTAAAGGATAATAATTTAAGGATAAGACAGTGTTTGTAGTCAGTGCTTTGTTTTTGATACATTTTTCAGTGTGGCAACCCTCTCCATTAGTTACAGTGTAAATTAAATACATTGTAATAGACAAATCACTGAATGTCTCAAATCTACTGAGACAAATAATCTCAAGGATGTCCTCTATTCAACATTCTAAAGTTCTGTTCACAATAAATTAAACGTTGACTGTTGATAAGTGTGTGTGCGCAAGGTCCTGTTTGTCTCAAATCATTTCGCTCTTCACCCACACACACACCATCTATCTAACAGATGGCAACAGAAATGGAACTGTAGAACAAATTCTGGCCACTACAACAACCACATTCCATACCTAATTTGCTGCTAAGACAGTGTGCTTGAACTCCTGCTGGACAATCAAATTGGTAAGGCTGGCATGGTATGAAGCAAGCCTGAGCAGACAGAGGGTACCTGGGTTCAAATAGTATTTGAAATAATAAAAAATAATTTAGCTGTGCTTTATAGCGCTTGCCTGTTGCAATGGAATCAGCGGAAAAGTCCCCAAAGTGCAAACACTACCCACCTGGCACTCCAGGCAAGCTAAAGCAAACACTACCCACCTGGCACTCCAGGCAAGCTAAAGCAAACACTACCCACCTGGCACTCCAGGCAAGCTAAAGCAAACACTAAAGGTATTTAACAAGATTTCTAAATTGTATTTGAACCCAGATCTGATGGCAGCGAAAATGTGGGGGAGTGGAGACACCCTTCTCAGTCCTCTTCAACTGTGGACAGCATCTTCTGCATCTCCTGGGCTGAAGCAGTTGAGAGACTCCTTTAAGAGGCAGAAGGAGGGGGAAACAGAGTGTTAAATCCATGCAAAGCTGTGCCAAGGCCAGGGGCCATCCTCATAGTTTGTTTTGACTGGCCTCTGCTACACTTGAGCTCAGACAGAGGAGAGTGAGGTCAATCACAAGACACAGCTTACTCTGTTTTTATAATAAGCTGTTTTTAGAAATTATCAACTTTTATGAGGCAAATGGGGAAACTAAAACTGCAGATTAAAAAAATAAATAAAAATGTAACCCTAAAAGCACCAACAGGGGTAAACGGTGAGGTCCTTCTGATCCTTCTGAAAATGTTAGGGCTTTGTCAAGCAACTAGTTACAGACAACAACAAAAAACTATTTAGCAAAATTTACATGTTAAAAAAAGATGAATGAAAAATATATTTTGTATAGTAGTGGTGTGCGGCGAAACTAAAAATGTGGACTCAATAATAAACTTTGTGACAAAAGCACAGAAGTAGATGTATGTATCCTGAAATTACAGTCATGGCCAAAAGTCTTGAGAATGACACAAATATTAATTTCCACAAAGTTTGCTGCTTCAGTGTCTGGATATTTTTGTCAGATGTTACTATGGAATACTGAAGTGTAATTACAAGCCTTTCATAAGTGTCAAAGGCTTTTATTGACAATTACATGAAGTTGATGCAAAGAGTCAATATTTGCAGTGTTGACCCTTCTTTTTCAAGACCTCTGCAATCCACCCTGGCATGCTGTCAATTAACTTCTGGGCCACATCTGATGGCAGCCTAGTCTTGCAGAATCAATGCTTGGAGTTTGTCAGAATTTGTGGGTTTTTGTTTGTCCACCCGCCTCTTGAGGATTGACCACAAGTTCTCAATGGGATTAAGGTCTGGGGAGTTTCCTGGCCATGGACCCAAAATATCGATGTTTTGTTCTCCGAGCCACTTAGTTATCACTTTTGGCTTATGGCAAGGTGAGCCATCATGCTGGAAAAGGCATCGTTCATCACCAAACTGTTCCTGGATGGTTGGGGGAAGTTGCTCTCGGAGGATGTGTTGGTACCATTCTTTATTCATGGCTGTGTTCTTAGGCAAAATTGTGAGTGAGCCCACTCCCTTGGCTGAGAAGCAACCCCAGACATGAATGGTCTCAGAATGCTTTACTGTTGGCATGACATAGGACTGATGGTAGCGCTCATCTTGTCTTCTCCGGACAAGCTTTTTTCCGGATGCCCCAAACAATCGGAAATGGGATTCATCAGAGAAAATTACTTTGCCCCAGTCCTCAGCAGTCCAATCCCTGTACCTTTTGCAGAATATCAGTCTGTCCTGCTGTTTTTCCTGGAGAGAAGTGGCTTCTTTGCTGCCCTTGACACCAGGCCATCCTCCAAAAGTGTTCGCCTCACTGTGCGTGCAGATGCACTCACACCAGCCTGCTGCCATTCCTGAGCAAGCTCAACTGTAGAAGACAGTCCTGGCGCTTGCTGGACTTTCTTGGGCGCCCTGAAGCCTTCTTCACAACAATTGAACCGCTCTCCTTGAAGTTCTAAATGATCCGATAAATGGTTGATTTAGATGCAATCTTGCTGGCAGCAATATCCTTGCCTGTGAAGCCTTTTTTGTGCAAAGCAATGATGACGGCACGTGTTTCCTTGCAGGTAACCATGATTGACAGAGGAAGCACAATGATTCCAATCACCTCCCTCCCTTTGAAGCTTCCAGTCTGTTATTCGAACTCAATCAGCATGACAGAGTGATCTCCAGCCTTGTAATCAACTCCAGTGCAGACTTGGCCTTGTGTTTAGGTTATTGTCCTGCTGAAAGGTGTATTCATCTCCCGGTGTCTGGTGGAAAGCAGACTGAACCAGGTTTTCCTCTAAGACTTTGCCTGTGCTTAGCTCCATTCTGTTTATTTTTTACCCTGAAAAACCCAGTCCTTAACAATTACAAGCATACCCATAACATGATGCAGCCACCACTACGCTTGAAAATATGGAGAGTGGTACTCAGTAATGTGTTGTATTAATTTTTTGCTGTATTACTTTAGTGCCTTGTTACAAACAGGATGCATGTTTTGCAATATTTTTAGTCTGTACAGGCTTCCTTTTTTTCACTGTCAATTAAGCGTCCTTCCTAACTCCAGCATCTGAGTGTATGACTGGGTGTATTGATACAACATCCAAAATGTAATAAGTTCACCATGCTCAAAGGGATATTCAGTGTCTGCTTTTCAAAAATGTGTACCCATCTACCAATAGGTGCCCTTCTTTTCGAGGCATTGGAATACCTCCCTGGTCTGTGGTTAAACCTGTGTTTGAAATTCACTGTTCGACTGAGGGACCTTAAAGATACTTGTATGTGTGGGGTACAGAGATGAGGTAGTTATTCAAAAATCATGCCAACCACTATTATTGCACACAGAGTGAGTACATACAACATATTACATGACTAGTTAAGCAAATTTCTACTCTTGGAACTTATAAAAAAGGGGTTGAATACCTATAGACTCAAGACATTTCAGCTTTTCAATTTTAATTAATTTGTTTAAAAAAAATGAAAAACATAATTCCACTCTGACATTATGGGGATATTGTGCTGGCAAGTAACAAAAAAAATATATAATTTTATCAATTTTTAAAGAATCTTGTTTCTCATGGTCCGAGTGTCCTTTAGGTGCCTTTTGGCAAACTCCAAGTGGGCTGTCATGTGCCTTTTACTGAGGAGTGGCTTCCGTCTGGGTCTGATTGGTGGAATGCTGCAGAGATGGTTGTCCTTCTGGAAGGTTCTCCCATCTCCACAGAGGAACTCTAGTGCCCCATCAAGAGTGACCATCGGATTCTTGGTCACCTCCCTGACCAAAGCCCTTCTCCCCCTGCTCAGGTTGGCCGGGTGGCCAGCTCTAGACCTGATATAGACAGTGTGTTCTTTTCCAAATCATGTCCAATCAATTATAATTACCACAGGTGGGCTCCAATCAAGTTGAAGAAACATCTGAAGGATTATCAATGGAAACAGGATCCACCTGAGCTCAATTGAGTATCATAGCAAAGGGTCTGAATACTTATGTACATTTTTATTTTTACTCGCTTTGTCATTATGGGGTATTGTATGTAGACTTTATTTAATCAATTTTAGAATAAGGCTGTAACGTAACAAAATATGGAAAAAGTCAAGGGGTCTGAGTACTTTCTTAATGCTTTCTAAAAGGCTGATGGCATCGGCGCCCACATTGCCCATATCGGTGGCCATCTTAGGTCATACCGGTATGTCAGATTAGCTCCAAATCACCAATTTCATAGCTTCTGAGTATCACAGAAATACAACACTTTGAATGAATAACAGACAAAATGTTCATAACATGTGGCTATGGATGAAATGCATCAAATTAACAACTTAAATTCAAAATATATTTTGAAACATTAAACAAATTGTGCATTTTGGCCCTTTGTTCCACGTCCCCCAACCAAACAATCATGTCCCGCATTTTATTAACAAATTCAAACACCACTAATTTAGAAAAAAAGGTTGATTTGTCCCATATTTCAGTCACACATTCCAACCGGTCTCTTGCAGTCATGTTGCGCTTACATATACAGTTGAAGTGGGAAGTTTACATACACTTAGGTTGGAGTCATTTAAACTTGTTTTTCAACCACTCCACAAAATTCTTGTTAACAAACTATAGATTTGGCAATTCAGTTAGGACATCTACTTTGTGCATGACAAGTAATATTTCCAACAATTGTTTACAGACAGATTATTTCCCTGTATCACAATTCCAGTGGGTCAGAGGTTTACATACACTAAATTGACTGTGCCTTTAAACAGCTTGGAAAATTCCAGAAAATGATGTAATGGCTTTAGGAGCTTCCGATAGGCTAATTGACATGATTTGAGTCAATTGGAGGTGTACCTGTGGATGCATTTCAAGGCCTACCTTTAAACTCAGTGCCTCTTTGCTTGACATTATTGGAAAATCAAAAGAAATCAGCCAAGACCTCAGAAAATAAATTGTAAACCTCCACAAGTCTGGTTCATCCCTTGGAGCAATTTCCAAATGCCTGAAGGTACCACGTTCATCTGTACAAACAATAATACGCAAGTATAAACACTGTGGGACCACGCAGCCGTCATACCGCTCAGGAAGGAGACGCGTTCTGTCTCCTAGAGATGAACGTACTTTGGTGCGAAAAGTGCAAATCAATCCCAGAACAACAGCAAAGGACCTTGTGAAGATGCTGGAGGAAACAGGTACAAAAGTATCTACATCCACAGTAAAACGAGTCCTATATCGACATAACCTGAAAGGCCGCTCAGCAAGGAAGAAGCCACTGCTCCAAAACCGCCATAAAAAAGCCAGTCTAAGGTTTGCAACTGCAAATGGGGACAAAGATAGTTTTTTTTGAGAAATGTCCTCTGGTCTGATGAAACAAAAATATAACTGTTTGGCCATAATGACCATTGTTATGTTTGGAGGAAAAAGGGGGAAACTTACAAGCCAAAGAATACAATCCCAAACGTGAAGCATATGGGGGTGGCAGCATCATGTTGTGGGGTGCTTTGCTGCAGGAGGAAAATTATGTGGATATATTGAAGCAACATCTCAAGACATCAGTCAGGAAGTTAAAGCTTGGTCGCCAATGGGTCTTCCTAATGGACAATGACCCCAAGCATACTTCCAAAGTTGTGGCAAAATGGCTTAAGGACAACAAAGTCAAGGTATTGGAGTGGCCATCGCAAAGCCCTGACCTCAATCCTATAGAACATTTGTGGCCAGAACTGAAAAAGCGTGTGCGAGCAAGGAGGCCTACAAGCCTGACTCAGTTACACCAGCTCTGTCAGGAGGAATGGGCCAAAATACACCCAACTTATTGTGGGAAGCTTGTGGAGGCTACCCAAAACGTTTGACCCAAGTTAAACAATTTAAAGGTAATGCAACCAAATACTAATTGAGTGTATGTAAACTTCTGACCCACTGGGAATGTGATTAAATAAATAAAAGCTGAAATAAATCACTATTATTCTGACATTTCACATTCTTACAATAAAGTGATGATCCTAACTGACCTAAGACAGGGAATTTTTACTAGAATTAAATGTCAGGAATTGTGAAAGTGAGTTTAAATATATTTGGCCAAGATGTATGTAAACTTCCGACTTCAACTGTATATATAATAAGGATGTTGTACTGGAGATGTTAAACACTTCTCCAAATCATTACTAAGATCTGATATTCTGCACAGACATAGGCCTATCGTCAACCAATAAAATTTCTCAAATACTTTCCAGCAAAATTTGAGCTAAACTTGGAGAGGACAGTTGCCTAACTACTTACAAAAATGTTGCTTCTGACGAAGTGCTACAAAAGTAAGTAAATAGCTGTGTTAGACTGAAATAAGGTAATTTGATCTAACTTGTGAGGCTCTACATGCTCATTAGTTGCTCATTTAACATATTTGCTGTATAGCCCCTTTGGAAAATGTAAATTTATTGTTGAAAATGTGAAGACAAAAACCATTTTTTTATGTGAATCACATTTATATGTGAATAACAACAGCATTGCCCCCAGTTTGGGAATATCTGCTCAAGTAGAATTCACTCTTCTCCTACTCAGGTGTTTTAACAGTTGATAATCAGATAGAATTGACATGCTGTACCAAAATGAACGAATGGCAGGTGTCAACACTATCGCGCATTAGATGACACATTCAGAGTACTACATTTCACATACTATAAAAACATATATGTTTTTTTTGCATACTATTTAGTACGCTAGTATGGGTATTCAGAAACACCCAGTGTCTTGGAAGATCACAATGATTAATTAGTATTCTACATAACCAAATTTAACAGCAAATCAAATCAAATCAAATTGTATTTGTCACATACACATGGTTAGCAGATGTTAATGCGAGTGTAGCGAAATGCAGCATAGTATAATGTTACTGTTTTACGATGGTTAGCTGAATAGACAAACAAATACATATACACGCTACTGTTCGAAAGTTTGGGGTCACTTAGAAATGTCCTTGTTTTTCTGTGAAGGGAGTAGCACACGGCGTTGTATGAGATCTCAGTTTCTTGGCAATTCCTCGCATGGAATAGCCTTCATTTCTCAGAACAATAATAGAGTGACAAGTTTCAGAGGAAAGTTATTTGTTTCTGGCCATTTTGAGCCTGTAATCCAACCCATAAAATGCTGATGCTCCAGATACTCAACTAGTCTAAAGGTGGCCAGTTGTATTGCTTCTTGAATCAGCACAACAGTTTTCAGCTGTGCTAACATAATTGTGAAAGGGTTTTCTAATGATCAATTAGCCTTTTAAAATGGATTATCTAACACAGCGTGCCATTGGAACACAGGAGTGAAGGTTGCTGATAATGGGCCTCTGTACGCCTATGTAGATTTTCCATAAAAAATCTGCCGTTTCGAGCGTCATTTACAACATTAACAATGTCTACACTGCATTTAGGATCAATTTGATGTTATTTTAATGGACAATTTTGTTTTGCTTTTCTTTCAAAAACAAGGACATTTCTAGGTGACCCCAAACTTTTGAACGACAGTGTATATTGTGGACAAAATACAAAGGCATTTGCCACTATGCAGAATATGCTTGTACTGAAACTAAATACAGGAAGAATAATTTGCTCAAATAAAAAATATTTGAAAATCAAATGAAGGGTTTACAGGTGTAGTTTGGACATTTAATCTGTAAAATTCTGGCAACATTTTTTATTTATGTAGTCGCCCCTCCCCCGCGATTTTCCGCAAAATCCTGCTGTTGGTCACCCTAAATTGTACAATAAATGTGTGATAATAAATAAATATCTGGTTATTTGGGGGAATTTGAATGTTTTACTGCTTGAAAGACAGTCTCTTTGCAATCATTACCAATTTGGGGTCAATAATAATAACCTCCGTTGGCGCCCCTTAAGCAAAAAATATGTTGGGTGCTTTTAGGGTTAAAAGGTAGAGTCAGTGATGCACATAGAGAGCAGAATCGGGCCGACTTCCGCAACAACTAAGACTGCGAAGCATGAGACAAAATAGTTTTGGTCCTGTAGCTATTGCCATGCAGCAGCGTGAAGCACACCCGTGCAGATACTCTGAGTGCATCATCGTCTTGCATTGTGTCTCCTGCAGTAACTGACGTTTATCCTACTGCTTGTGGAAAGGTCATATCACCGAGTCTCAGTTGAAGGACATAAGTAACATCATAAACATATTTAAAAGAGCGAGACATTCATACAGAAAGACAACACTAACTTGGCTTTGTGCCAACTCTGCTCCCTCAGGGTCCTCAAAGGACTGCATGCTGGGTAGAAAGGGGGCCAGGGGCCGTCGAGATTGAGGTAGGTTGCCAGCGCTGTAGAGGCGCGGTCGCTTCACCTGGTCGTGACTGGACAGCGGGGTAAAACTGTTCCTCCGTAGGAATGTGGCAGGAACGACGTCATTACGGACTTTATCCTGGTGAGACAAGATTAAGGAAAGAGAATCAGAAATGAGAGAAATAAAGTATGTTTCACTGTGTGTGTGCGTGCGCGTGTGCACACGCCTTGCTTGCTACACTTCTTGTGAAAACAATCCAGCTGGAACAAACAGAAGATTGAAGGCGCTTTGCGGTTCCTTTCCCAGACATGTTATTCTCCCTCCATTTAACAGGGCTATTCTCAGGAAAAGGCAGTGTGGTCATTTTTATGAGTGTGACGCCCACACCACCAGGGACATCTGGTTAACACACTGTACTGGGGACAGCACTGAGGTCTGTTCACACCAGAACTACAATCCCATCAGAAAATATTCATACCCCTTGACTTATTCCACAGTTTGCTGTGTTACAATTAAAACATGGATTAAAGATATGTTTTTTTCTCATCCATCTACACACAAAACCCTATAATGACAAAGTGAAAACAATTTTAGCAAATCTATTGTAAATAAAATACAGAAATATCTAATTTACATAAGTATTCACACCCCTGAGTGAATACTTTGTCGAAGCACCTTTCGCAGGGATTACAGCTGTGAGTCTTTCTGGTTAAGTCTAAGAGCTTTCCACACCTGGATTCCACACCTGGATTGTCCATTATTCTTTTCAACATTTTTCAAGCTTTGTCAAATTGGATATTGATCATTGCTTGACAACCATTTTCAGGTCTTGCTATAGATTTAAATAGATTTACAGAGTACCAGTCAAAAGTTTGGACACACCTACTCATTCAATTGTTTTTATTTTCTACAATGTAGAGTAATAGTGAAGACAACAAAACGAATGAAATAATGTTATATATATATATTCTTCAAAGTAGCAACCCTTTATCACAGCTTTGCACACTCTTGGCATTCTCTCAACCAGCTTCACCTGGAATGTCTTCCAGTCTTGAAGGAGTTACCACATATGCTGAGCACTTGTTGCCTGCTTTTCCTTCATTCTGCGGTCCAACTCATCCCAAACCATCTCAATTGGGTTGAGGTCCGGTGACTGTGGAGGCCAGGTCATTTGATGCAGCACTCCATCACTCTCCTTCTTGGTCAAATAGGCCTTACATAGCCTGGAGGTGTGGTGGGTCATTGTCCGGTTGAAAAACAAATTATAGTGGGACTAAGCGCAAACCAGATGGGATGGTGTGTCGCTACAGAATGCTGTGGTAGCCATGCTGGTTAAGTGTGCCTTGAATTCAAAATAACTCACTGATAGTGTCACTAGCAAAGAACCCCCACACCTCCTCCTCCATGCTTCTCGGTGGGAACCACACATGCTCAGCGTCTCACAAAGACACGGCGGTTGGAACCAAAAATCTAATTTGGACTCATCAGACAAAAGGACAGATTTTCACCTGTCTAATGTCCATTGCTCGTGTTTCTTTACTCCAAGCAAGTGTCTTCTTCTCATTGGTGTCCATTAGTAGTGGTTTCTTTGCAGCAATTCGACCATGAAGGCCTGATTCACGCAGTCTCCTATGAACAGTTGATGTTGAGATGTGTGTTACTTGAACTCTGAAGCATTTATTTGGGGTGCAATCTGCGGCTGGTAACTAATGAAATTATCCTCCTCAGCACAGGTAACTCTGAGCCAGTTTCATCATAGAGCTTGATGCTTTTTGCAACTGCACTTGAAGAAACTTTAAAAGTTCTTGACATTTTCCGGATTGACTGACCTTCATGTCTTAAAGCAATGATGGACTGTTGTTTCTCTTTGCTTATTTGAGCTGTTCTTGCCATAATATGGACTTGGTCTTTTACCAAATAGGGCAATCTTCTGTGTACCACCCCTACCATGTCACAACACAACTGATTGGCTCAAACGCATTAAGGAAATCAATTCCACAAATGAACTTTTAACAAGGCACACCTGTTAATTGAAATGCATTCCAGGTGACTAACTCATGAAGCTGGTTGAGAGAATGCCAAGAGTGTGCAAAGCTATCACCAAGGCAAAGGGTGGCTACTTTGAAGAATCTCAAATATATTTATTTGTTTAACACTTTGTTTGTTACCACATTCCATTAGTTATTTCATTGTGTTGATGTTTCCCTATTATTCTACAATGTAGAAAATAGTACAAATAAAGAAAAACTAACTGCCCATCAGGAACATTCATCGTCTTCTTGGTAAGCAGCTCGTTGTGTTTTAGGCGTTGTGTTTTAGGTTATTGTCCTGCTGCAAGCTGAATTCATCTCCTAGTTTCTGGTGGCATGCACATTAAACCAGGTTTTCCTCTAGGACTTTGTCTGTGCTTAGCTCCATTCAGTTTATTTTTTATCCTGAAAAACTCTCCAGTCCTTAACGACTACAAGCATACCCATAATATGATGCAGCCACCACTTTGCTTGAAAATATGGAGAGTGGTACTCAGTAATGTGTTATTGGATTTGCCTCAAACATAACACGTATTCAGGACAAAAAGTGAATTGCTTTCCCACATCTTGCAATATTACTTCAGTGCCTCGTTTAAAACAGGATGAATGTTTTGGAATATTTGTATTCTGTACAGGCGTCCTTCTTTTCACTCTGTAAATTAGGTTAGAATTGGAGAGTAACTACAATGTTGTTCATCCATCATCAGTTTGAGCCATTAAACTCTGTAACGGTTTTAAAAAGTTACTGTTAGCCTCATGATGAAATCCCTGAGCGGTTTCCTTCCCCTCCGGCTACTGAGTTAGAAAGGAAGCCTGTATCTTTGATGTGAATGGGTGTATTGCTAAACCATCCAAAGTGTAATTAATAACTTCACCATGCTCAAAGGGATATTCAATGTCTACTTTTTATTTAAAAAATTCACATCTGCCAATAGGTGCCCTTCTTTGCGAGGCAATGGAAAACCTCCCTGGTTTTTGTGGTCGAATGTGTGTTGAAATTCACTTCTCAACTGAGGGACCTTCGATAATTGTATGTGTGGGGTACAGAGATAAGGTAGTCATTAAAAAATAATGTTAAACACTATTATGCACACAGAATGAGTCTATATTGTGACTTGTTAAGCACATCTTTACAACTGAACTTATTTAGGCTTGTCATAACAAAAAGGGGAAAATACTTACTCAAGACATTTCATCTTTTCATGTTTAATTAATTTGTAAAAATGTCTAAAAACATAATTCCACTTTCACATTATGGGGTACTGTGTGTAGGCCAGTGACAAAAAAACAACTATTTAATCAATTTTAAATCCAGGCTGTAACAACAAAATGTGGAAAAAGTCAAGGGATGTGAATAATTTCTGTAGGTACTATACTGTATAACCAGAACAGAGGGAATCTCCTGATTAGATTACATTACATGAAATAGGCTGAGGGTGGAGAGGGTGTGCTGGCTTTTTATAAGAACAATTTCACTACAAAATAGAACACTTCAAACCACACCTCCACAGCTCAGCCAGATGGTAATGACTCGGCTGTTTACTGTCAAACTGACCCTTGAGGGAAAGTCTTCGGATCAGTGTTCAGAACTGGCTACATCCGTTACCGAGAGGGAAACAGTAAATAAACCTATGAAATTAAGAAGAACGCACAGTAGATTGAACAGAGATATGGCAAGGAGAGCAACTCACTAATGGCCTATCCCGGTGAGTGTTCACAGCCTTCACTTTCAGGTCAAACATGTCCACTTTGCAACCTGGCCGAGAGATGGAGAGAATAACAGTCCATGTTAACCTGAGAGAGGGAGGAGAAATATGTGGATTCTGAGACAGGGTAGTCTTGGATGAGATATCCTACCATAAGCCACAGGGGTGAGCTTTAGAACCGTGTGGAGGGGACACTTCAAGTAGGGCAGGTCATCTGTGCCAACAGAAACAAGAATGCCAATGACTTCACTTAGAACATTACACGTGAGATCTATGCATCATCTCAAGACAACTCAATCTTATGCATTTCAATGACACATGACAGTTAATGATACATATTTATTTTTCTGGGATTATATTTAGATTAGATGATATCATTACTCAATAGTTTGCATTACTTCCCTTTCATGACATCTGGGATCAGGCAGTGACAGACAGAGGTGCCCAATGCCCAGTCACAGACTTTACTAGCATTTAAAATGCTCTTTTAGGTACAAACCACTTTTGCTCCTGACTTGACAGACCTTTAAGAGGGCCATGTGACATTGTTTAGCCTCGACTAACCGGTGCCACCGCATATCGACTCTGTACCAGGACCCTCTGTATATAGCCTCACTATTGGTTACACAAAACATGCCGTTTAATTTTTTTTTTTCAATTGTTGGTTAAAGGCTTGTAAGTAAGCATTTCACTAAGTATTTGACACATACACATACAGTTTTATTTTACTTTTATTTCTGTCCTGTTTCATCCAGGATGAACATGAGCAAGTGTTTTTTCACTCAAAACAAGCAGCTGTAAATTAAGAGGAGTGTGTTTGTATCCTAGCCAAAGTAAATTAGTTTCCTAACACAGGGCTGTGTCTATATGCGAATCTCCATGTTTATATAAATGAGATTGTGTTTGTACCTGCACTCTTATCCAGGAAGTAGGCGAGCAGGCATCGCATGACAGCCTGGTGGCAGATGACCAGCACGTTGCCTTGTCTCTCCAGTTCCATGATGACCGGCTCTAACCTCTGCACTAGGTCCTGGTAGGACTATGGAGGGGGGAGGGACAAACTGAGCTCAATGACTTAGATGAATAGGCCAGATAGATCTCTGTAGAGAAGAAAGAAAGAATTACCTCTCCCCCTGGGTAGCGGTAGTGGTACTTGTCCTGGTCTCTCAAGGAAAACTCCTCAGGGTAGGTTTTCTCGATTATATCATAGGTCATCTCCTCACACACACCCTGAGACACAGAAATATGTCCTTTTAAAAGACAATCATGATTTAACAATGTAACCACTACCATGTTTTGTCTAGGGGTCATTAGTGCACTGTGGTACTGACTGCATCGATCTCGTTGAGTATCTTCCACTGCTCGTAGGGCACCCCAAGCTCCTCAGCAGTCTGGATGGTCCGTCTCAGCTGGCTGGTCCACACCTTTAGGTCCGACAGACCATGCTCCTCCACAAAACCCTTAAGCGCTCCAGCAAACTGAGGATTAGAATAGGCATAGTAGGTTTAATAGTGTACGTAAGAGGGAGATGTCATATAGTGATTAGGTGATTTAAGAACACCTTCCTAATATTGAGTTGCACCACCTTTTGCCCTCAGAACAGCCTAAATTTGTCAGGGCATGGACTCGATAAGGAGTTCCACAGGGATGTTAGTCCATGTTGACTCCAATGCTTCCCATAGTTGTGTCAAGTTGCTTGGATGCCCTTTGGGTGGTGGACCATTCTTGATACACACGGGAAACTGAAATCCATCAGCGTTGCAGTTCTTGTCACAAACCGGTGCGCCTGGCACCTACTACCACACCCCATTCAAAGCCACTTCAATCTTTTGTCTTGCCCATTTACCCTCAATGGCACACATACGCAGTCCATGTCTCAATTGCCCAAAGGCTTAAAAATCCTTCTTTAACCTGTTGGATCTCTAGGGGCGCTATTTCATTTTTGGATAAAAAACGTTCCCGTTTTAAGCGCGATATTTTGTCACGAAAAGATGCTCGACTATGCATATTCTTGACAGTTTTTGAAAGAAAACACTCTGAAGTTCACTCAGAATCTGCAAAGATATTGTCTGTAAGTGCCCCAGAACTCATTCTACAGGCGAAACCAAGATGATGCGTCAAGCAGGAAATGAGCAGAATCTCTGAAGCTCTGTTTTCCATTGTCTCCTTATATGGCTGTGATTGCGCAAGGAATGAGCCTACACTTTCTGTCGTTTCCCCAAGGTGTTTGCAGCATTGTGACGTATTTGTAGGCATATCATTGGAAGATTGACCATAAGAGACTACATTTTCCAAGTGTCCGCCTGGAGTCCTGCGTGGAATTCGGTGCGCAAACGCCAGCTGCTTGTACTTTTCCATTTGATTGAGGGGAGAAACCATGCTTCCACGAACGATATATCATTGAAGAGATATGTGAAAAACACCTTGAGGATTGATTCTAAACAACGTTTGTCATGTTTTCAGTCGATATTATGGAGTTAATTTGGAAAAAAAGTTCGCGTTTTGAGGACTGAATTTTCGGGTTTTTTTTGGTAGCCAAATGTGATGTACAAAACGGAGCTATTTCTAATACACAAAGAATCTTTTTTGGAAAAACTGAGCATCTGCTATCTAACTGAGAGTCTCCTCATTGAAAACATCTGAAGTTCTTCAAAGGTAAATTATTTTATTTGAAGGCTTTTATGTTTTTGTTGAAATCTTGCGTGCTGGATGCTAACGCTAATGCTAACGCTAAATGCTACGCTAGCTAGCCACTTTTACACAAATTATTGTTTTCCTATGGTTGAGAAGCATATTTTGAAAATCTGAGATGACAGTGTTGTTTACAAAAGGCTAAGCTTGAGAGATGGCATATTTATTTCATTTCATTTGCGATTTTCATGAATAGTTAACGTTGCGTTATGGTAATGAGCTTAGGTCTGTAAATAGAATCCCGGATACGGGTTTGGTCGACGCAACAGGTTAACCTGCCTCCACCCCTTCATCTACACTGATCGAAGTGGATTTAGCAGGTGACATCAATAAGGAATCATGGCTTTCGCCTGGTCAGTCTGTCATGGAAAGAGCAGGTGTTTCTAATGCTTTGTGCACTCAGTGTACATAGAATACAGAGCAACATAGCAAGAGCTAGCACAATTTGACTCTACTTGTATTGATGTACTTAAGAGAAGTCGGGGTACCTTTTTCCCTTGAACAGACAGCATTGCGTCGCCCCCGATGCGTCCCTCCACGTTGTGGTCGCTCTCTCCGTGCCGACACAGGTAGATAGAGTGAGAGTGCACGTGGATGTTCATGAGGTAGTACACGATCTTGCTCTGGATGTAGTCCTGCACCCTGTTGACCAGGAAACTCCGGCCCACATTGATGACCTGGATGAAGGACAGTTCCCTAGGGGTCAGAGGTTAGACTGGAGGTCAAGATGTGTGACCTGATAGCATCTTTATCCCATGCAGACTGATCATGAAGATATACTCATCAGTAAAATGAATTCTCAATAGTTGGGAGAAATCAAAGAAATTGAGACATACGAACATTCAATAAAATTATACTGAACATGTTTCATGAGCTGAAATGAAAGATCCCAGACATTTTCCATACCGCACAAAAACACGTATTTCTCTCAAATGTGCAAACATTGGTTTACATCCCTGTTAGTGAGTATTTCTTCTTTGCCAAGATAATCCACCACCTGACAGGTGTGGCATATCAAGAAGCTGATTGACTTCCGGCGCCGACAGAGATGGCCGCCTCGCTTCGCGTTCCTAGGAAACTATGCAGTTTTTTGTTTTTTTACGTGTTATTTCTTACATTAGTACCCCAGGTCATCTTAGGTTTCATTACATACAGTCGAGAAGAACTACTGAATATAAGATCAGCATCAACTCACCATCAGTACGACCAAGAATATGTTTTTCGCGACGCGGATCCTGTGTTCTGCCTTACAAACAGGACAACGGAGTGGATCCTATGCAGCGACCCAAAAAAACGACTCCGAAAGAGAGGGAAACGAGGCGGTCTTCTGGTCAGACTCCGGAGACGGGCACAGCGCACACCACTCCCTAGCATTCTTCTTGCCAATGTCCAGTCTCTTGACAACAAGGTTGATGAAATCCGAGCAAGGGTAGCATTCCAGAGGGACATCAGAGACTGTAACGTTCTTTGCTTCACGGAAACGTGGCTTACTGGAGAGACGCAATCCGAAGCGGTGCAGCCAACAGGTTTCTCCACGCATCGCGCAGACAGGAAAAAACATCTTTCTGGTAAAAAGAGGGGCGGGGGCGTATGCCTTATGACTAACGTGACATGGTGCGATGAAAGAAACATACAGGAACTCAAATCCTTCTGTTCACCTGATTTAGAATTCCTCACAATCAAATGTAGACCGCATTATCTACCAAGAGAATTCTCTTCGATTATAATCACAGCCGTATATATCCCCCCCCAAGCAGACACATCGATGGCTCTGAACGAACTTTATTTAACTCTCTGCAAACTGGAAACAATTTATCCGGAGGCTGCATTCATTGTAGCTGGGGATTTTAACAAGGCTAATCTGAAAACAAGACTCCCCAAATTTTATCAGCATATCGATTGCGCAACCAGGGGAGGAAAGACCTTGGACCATTGTTACTCTAACTTCCGCGACGCATATAAGGCCCTGCCCCGCCCCCCTTTCGGAAAAGCTGACCACGACTCCATTTTGTTGATCCCTGCCTACAGACAGAAACTAAAACAAGAGGCTCCCACGCTGAGGTCTGTCCAACGCTGGTCCGACCAAGCTGACTCCACACTCCAAGACTGCTTCCATCACGTGGACTGGGAGATGTTTCGTATTGCGTCAGATAACAACATTGACGAATATGCTGATTCGGTGTGCGAGTTCATTAGAACGTGCGTTGAAGATGTCGTTCCCATAGCAACGATTAAAACATTCCCTAACCAGAAACCGTGGATTGATGGCAGCATTCGTGTGAAACTGAAAGCGCGAACCACTGCTTTAATCAGGGCAAGGTGTCTGGTAACATGACCGAATACAAACAGTGCAGCTATTCCCTCCGCAAGGCTATCAAACAAGCTAAGCGCCAGTACAGAGACAAAGTAGAATCTCAATTCAACGGCTCAGACACAAGAGGCATGTGGCAGGGTCTACAGTCAATCACGGACTACAGGAAGAAACCCAGCCCAGTCACGGACCAGGATGTCTTGCTCCCAGGCAGACTAAATAACTTTTTTGCTCGCTTTGAGGACAATACAGTGCCACTGACACGGCCTGCAACGAAAACATGCGGTCTCTCCTTCACTGCAGCCGAGGTGAGTAAGACATTTAAACGTGTTAACCCTCGCAAGGCTGCAGGCCCAGATGGCATCCCCAGCCGCGCCCTCAGAGCATGCGCAGACCAGCTGGCCGGTGTGTTTACGGACATATTCAATCAATCCCTATACCAGTCTGCTGTTCCCACATGCTTCAAGAGGGCCACCATTGTTCCTGTTCCCAAGAAAGCTAAGGTAACTGAGCTAAACGACTACCGCCCCGTAGCACTCACATCCGTCATCATGAAGTGCTTTGAGAGACTAGTCAAGGACCATATCACCTCCACCCTACCTGACACCCTAGACCCACTCCAATTTGCTTACCGCCCAAATAGGTCCACAGACGATGCAATCTCAACCACACTGCACACTGCCCTAACCCATCTGGACAAGAGGAATACCTATGTGAGAATGCTGTTCATCGACTACAGCTCGGCATTCAACACCATAGTACCCTCCAAGCTCGTCATCAAGCTCGAGACCCTGGGTCTCGACCCCGCCCTGTGCAACTGGGTACTGGACTTCCTGACGGGCCGCCCCCAGGTGGTGAGGGTAGGCAACAACATCTCCTCCCCGCTGATCCTCAACACTGGGGCCCCACAAGGTTGCGTTCTGAGCCCTCTCCTGTACTCCCTGTTCACCCACGACTGCGTGGCCACGCACGCCTCCAACTCAATCATCAAGTTTGCGGACGACACAACAGTGGTAGGCTTGATTACCAACAACGATGAGACGGCCTACAGGGAGGAGGTGAGGGCCCTCGGAGTGTGGTGTCAGGAAAACAACCTCACACTCAACGTCAACAAAACTAAGGAGATGATTGTGGACTTCAGGAAACAGCAGAGGGAACACCCCCCTATCCACATCGATGGAACAGTAGTGGAGAGGGTAGCAAGTTTTAAGTTCCTCGGCATACACATCACAGACAAACTGAATTGGTCCACTCACACAGACAGCATCGTGAAGAAGGCGCAGCAGCGCCTCTTCAACCTCAGGAGGCTGAAGAAATTCGGCTTGTCACCAAAAGCACTCACAAACTTCTACAGATGCACAATCGAGAGCATCCTGGCGGGCTGTATCACCGCCTGGTATGGCAACTGCACCGCCCTCAACCGTAAGGCTCTCCAGAGGGTAGTGAGGTCTGCACAACGCATCACCGGGGGCAAACTACCTGCCCTCCAGGACACCTACACCACCCGATGTCACAGGAAGGCCATAAAGATCATCAAGGACATCAACCACCCGAGCCACTGCCTGTTCACCCCGCTATCATCCAGAAGGCGAGGTCAGTACAGGTGCATCAAAGCTGGGACCGAGAGACTGAAAAACAGCTTCTATCTCAAGGCCATCAGACTGTTAAACAGCCACCACTAACACTGAGTGGCTGCTGCCAACACACTGACACTGACTCAACTCCAGCCACTTTAATAATGGGAATTGATGGGAAATGATGTAAATATATCACTAGCCACTTTAAACAATGCTACCTTATATAAATGTTACTTACCCTACATTATTCATCTCATACGCATACGTATATACTGTACTCTATATCATCGACGGTATCCTTATGTAATACATGTATCACTAGCCACTTTATACTATGCCACTTTGTTTACATACTCATCTCATTTGTACATACTGTACCCGATACCATCTACTGTATCTTGCCTATGCTGCTCTGTACCATCACTCATTCATATATCCTTATGTACATATTCTTTATCCCCTTACACTGTGTACAAGACAGTAGTTTTGGAATTGTTAGTTAGATTACTTGTTATTACTGCATTGTCGGAACTAGAAGCACAAGCATTTCGCTACACTCGCATTAACATCTGCTAACCATGTGTATGTGACAAATAAAATTTGATTTGAAATTTGATTTGATTTGATTTTGATTAAACAGCTTGATCATTGTCTATTGATCATATTATTTCAATGTAGAGCCTCTAGCCCTGCTCAATATACCTTATCCAACCCTTTAGTTCCACCTACCACACATGCGATGACATCACCTGGTTTAAATTATGTTTCTAGAGACAATATCTCTCTCATCATCACTCAATGCCTAGGTTTACCTCCACTGTGTCCACATACTACCATATCTTTGTCTGTACATTATGCCTTGAATCTATTCTATCGTGCCCAGAAACCTGCTCCTTTTACTCTCAGTTCCGGACGTACTAGACGACCAGTTCTTATAGCCTTTAGCCGTACCCTTATCCTACTCCTCCTCTGTTCCTGTAGAGGTTAATCCAGGCCCTGCAGTGCCTAGCTACACTCCTCTTCCCCAGGTGCTCCCCTTTGTTGACTTCTGTAACCGTAAATGCCTTGGTTTCATGCATGTTAACATTAGAAGCCTCCTCCCTAAGTTTGTTTTATTCACTGCTTTAGCACACTCTGCCAACCCGGATGTCCTAGCCGTGTCTGAATCCTGGCTTAGGAAGACCACCAAAACCCTGAAATTTCCATCCCTAACTATAACATTTTCCGACAAGATAGAACTGCCAAAGGGGGCGGCGTTGCAATCTACTGCAGAGATAGCCTGCAGAGTTCTGTCTTACTATCCAGGTCTGTACCCAAACAATTTGAGCTTCTACTTATAAAAATCCACCTTTCCTGAAACAAGTCTCTCACCGTTGCTGCTTGCTATAGACCACCCTCTGCCCCCAGCTTTGCTCTGGATACCATATGTGAACTGATTGCCCACCCATCTATCTTCAGAGCTCGTGCTGCTAGGTGACCTAAACTGGGACATGCTTAACACCCCGGCCATCCTACAATCTAAGCTTGATGCTCTCAATCTCACACAAATTATCAATGAACCTGCCAGGTACAACCAAAGCTGTAAACACGGGCACCCTTATAGATATCATCCTAACCAACTTGCCCTCCAAATACACCTCTGCTGTTTTCAACCAAGATCTCAGCGATCACTGCCTCATTGCCTGCATCCGTAATGGGTCTGCGGTCAAACGACCACCCCTCATCACTGTCAAACGCTCCCTAAAACACTTCAGCGAGCAGGCCTTTCTAATCGACCTGGCCCGGTATCCTGGAAGAATATTGACCTCATCCCGTCAGTAGAGGATGCCTGGTTATTCTTTAAAAGTGCCTTCCTCACCATCTTAAATAAGCATGCCCCATTCCAAAAAATTTGAACCAGGAACAGATATAGCCCATGGTTCTCTCCAAACCTGACTGCCCTTGACCATCACAAAAACATCCTGTGGCGTTCTGCATTAGCATCAAATAGTCCCCGTGATATGCAACTTTTCAGGGAAGTTAGGGACCAATATACACAGGCAGTTAGGAAAGCTAAGGCTAGCTTTTTCAAACAGAAATGTGCATCCTGTAGCACAAACTCAAAAACGTTCTGGGACACTGTAAAGTCCATGGAGAATAAGAGCACCTCCTCCCAGCTGCCCACTGCACTGAGGCTAGGAAACACTGTCACCACTGATAAATCCACTATAATTGAGAATTTCAATAAGCATTTTTCTACAGCTGGCCATGCTTTCCACCTGGCTACCCCTACCCTGGTCAACAGCCCTGCACCCCGCACAGCAACTCACCCAAGCCTCCCCCATTTCTCCTTCACCCAAATCCAGATAGCTGATGTTCTGAAAGAGCTGCAAAATCTGGACGCCCTACAAATCAGCCGGGCTAGACAATCTGGACCCTCTCGTTCTAAAATGATCTGCCGAAATTGTTGCAACCCCTATTACTAGCCTGTTCAACCTATCTTTCGTGTCGTCTGAGATTCCCAAAGAATGGAAAGCAGCCGGGGTCATCCTTCTCTTCAAAGGGGGAGACACTCTAGACCCAAACTGCTACAGACCTATATCTATCCTACCATGCCTTTCTAAGGTCTTCGAAAGCCATGTTAAACAGATCACAGACCATTTCGAATCCCACCATACCTTCTCCGCTATGCAATCTGGTTTCAGAGCTGGTCATGGGTGCACCTCAGCCTCGCTCAAGGTCCTAAACGATATCATAACCGCCATCGATAAGAGACAATACTGTGCAGCCGTATTCGTCGACCTGACCAAGGCTTTCGACTCTGTCAATCACCACATTCTTATTGGCAGACTCAACAGCCTTGGTTTCTCAAATGATTGCCTTGCCTGGTTCACCAACTACTTCTCTGATAGAGTTCAGTGTGTCAAATCGGAGGGCCTGTTGTCTGGACCTCTGGCAGTCTCTATGAGGGTGCCACAGGGTTCCATTCTCGGGCTGACTCTTCTCTGTATACATCAATGACATCGCTCTTGCTGCTGGTGATTCTCTGATCCACCTCTATGCAGACGACACCATTCTGTATACCTCTGGCCCTTCTTTGGACACTGTTAACTAACCTCCAGACGAGCTTCAATGCCATACAACTCTCCTTCCGTGGCTTCCAACTGCTCTTAAATGCAAGTAAAACTAAATGCATGCTCTTCAATCGATTGCTGCCCGCACCAGCCCGTCCTTCCAGCATCACTACTCTAGACGGTTCTGACTTAGAACATGTGGACAACTACAAATACCTAGGTGTCTGGTTAGACTAAACTCTCCTTCCAGACTCACATTAAGCATCTCCAATCCAATATTAAATCTAGAACCGGGTTCTTATTTCGCAACAAAGCATCCTTCATTCATGCTGCCAAACATACCCTCGTAAAACTGACCATCCTACTGATCCTCGACTTCGGCGATGTCATTTACAAAATAGCCTCCAACACTCTACTCAACAAAATGGATGCAGTCTATCACAGTGCCATCCGTTTTGTCACCAAAGCCACATATACTACCCACCACTGCAACCTGTACGTTCTTGTTGGCTGGCCCTCGCTTCATACTCGTTACCAAACCCACTGGCTCCAGGTCATCTACAAGTCTTTGCTAGGTAAAGCCCCGCCTTATCTCAGCTCACTGGTCACCATGGCAGCACCCACCCGTAGCACGTGCTCCAGCAGATATATCTCACTAGTCACCCCCAAAGCCACTTCCTCTTTTGGCCGCCTTTCCTTCCAGTTCTCTGCTGCCAATGACTGGAACGAACTGAAGAAAAATAAATCACTGAAGCTGGAGACACATATCTCCCTCACTAGCTTTAAGCACCAGCTGTCAGAGCAGCTCACATATCACTGCACCTGTACATAGCCCATCCAACTACCTCATCCCCATACTGTATTTATCTTGCTCCTTTGCACCCCAGTATTTCTACTTGCACATTCATCTTCTGCACATCTACCATTCCAGTGTTCAATTGCTATATTGTAATTACTTCACCACCATGGCCTATTTATTGCCTTAACTCCCTTATCTTACCTCACTGTATATAGACTTTTTTCCCTGCTGTATTATTGACTGTATGTTTGTTTATTCCATGTGTAACTCTGTGTTGTTGTGTGTGTCGAACTGCTTTGCTTGATCTTGGCCAGGTTGCAGTTGTAAATGAGAACTTGTTCTCAACTAGCCTATCTGATTAAATAAAGGTGAAGAAAAAAAAACAGGTGCACCTTGTACTGAGGATAATAAAAGGCCACTAAAATGTGCAGTTGTCTCACACAACACGTCTCAAGTTTTGGCAGTATGTACAACCCGGCCTCACAACCACGTGTTACTGGCTTTGCACAACCAAAGAATTTCTACACCAACTGTCAAAAAACGTATCAGGAAAGCTCATCTGCGTGCTTGTCATCCTCACCAGGGTCTTGACCTGACTGCAGTTCGGCGTGGTAACCAACTTCAGTGGGCAAATGCTCACCTTCAATGGCCACTGGCACGCTGGAGAAGTGTGCTCTTCAGGGATGATTCCTGGTTTCAACTGTACTGGGCAGATGGCAGACAGAGTGTATGGCGCCATTATTTTGCTGCTTTTACTACACTGCTCAAAAAAATAAAGGGAACACTAAAATAACACATCCTAGATCTAAATTAATGAAATATTCTTATTAAATACTTTTTTCTTTACATAGTTGAATGTGCTGACAACAAAATCACACAAAAATTATCAATGGAAATCAAATTTATCAACCCATGGACGTCTGGATTTGGAGTCACACTCAAAATTAAAGTGGAAAACCACACTACAGGCTGATCCAACTTTGATGTAATGTCCTTAAAACAAGTCAAAATGAGGCTCAGTAGTGTGTGTGGCCTCCACGTGCCTGTATGACGTCCCTACAACGCCTGGGCATGCTCCTGATGAGGTGGCGGATGGTCTCCTGAGGGATCTCCTCCCAGACCTGGACTAAAGCACCCACCAACTCCTGGACAGTCTGTGGTGCAACGTGGCGTTGGTGGATGGAGCGAGACATGATGTCCCAGATGTGCTCAATTGGATTCAGGTCTCGGGAACGGGCGGGCCAGTCCATAGCATCAATGCCTTCCTCTTGCAGGAACTGCTGACACACTCCAGCCACTTGTCTTGCATTAGGAGGAACCCAGGGCCAACCGCACCAGCATATGGTCTCACAAGGGGTCTGAGGATCTCCTCTCGGTACCTAATGGCAGTCAGGCTACCTCTGGCGAGCACATGGAGGGCTGTGCGGCCCCCCAAAGAAATGCCACCCCACACCATGACTGACCCACCGCCAAACCGGTCATGCTGGAAGATGTTGCAGGCAGCAGAACGTTCTCCACGGCGTCTCCAGACTCTGTCACGTCTGTCACATGTGCTCAGTGTGAACCTGCTTTCATCTGTGAAGAGCACAGGGTGCCAGTGGCGAATTTGCCAATCTTGGTGTTCTCTGGCAAATGCCAAACGTCCTGCACGGTGTTGGGCTGTAAGCACAACCCCCACATGTGGATGTCGGGCCCTCATAGAGTCTGTTTCTGACCGTTTGAGCAGACACATGCACATTTGTGGCCTGCTGGAGGTCATTTTGCAGGGCTCTGGCAGTGCTCCTCCTGTTCCTCCTTGCACAAAGGCGGAGGTAGCGGTCCTGCTGCTGGGTTGTTGCCCTCCTACGGCCTCCTCCACGTCTCCTGATGTACTGGCCTGTCTCCTGGTAGCGCCTCCATGCTCTGGACACTACGCTGACAGACACAGCAAACCTTCTTGCCACAGCTCGCATTGATGTGCCAACCTGGATGAGCTGCACTACCTGAGCCACTTGTGTGGATTGTAGACTCCGTCTCATGCTACCACTAGAGTGAAAACACCGCCAGCATTTAAAAGTGACCAAAACATCAGCCAGGAAGCATAGGAACTGAGAAGTGGTCTGTGGTCACCACCTGCAGAACCACTCCTTTATTGGGGGTGTCTTGCTAAATGCCTATAATTTCCACCTGTTGTCTATTCCATTTGCACAACAGCATGTGGAATCTATTGTCAATCAGTGTTGCTTCCTAAGTGGACAGTTTGATTTCACAGAAGTGTGCTTGACTTGGAGTTATATTGTGTTGTTTAAGTGTTCCCTTTATTTTTTTGAGCAGTGTATAAGGAAATGTGCAATTTAACCCAGGTCCTGACATTTCTACCCCATCTGAATTTAAAAAGTCAGAATTGTCTGAGGTTTCTGCTCATAAATGTAAGACATTTTCTTCAGGAACATGATTTTGTGAATATTTGGGTAAAACAGCAGACCCAGATGTATTTATGCTTTCCGGTCTGATCGTGGTGGTGTTGCTATATACACATAAAAGACACGTTTTCGGCTACCATTCTGACTTCATTCACCAAAATATCTATCTTTGAATATTAATCCTAGTGCATACTTAAATATTGTTATCTTTTTACCGCCATCTGCTATTGCTGGCTCTCTGGACTGTATTTTAGAATTATTATCACGTCAAATCAGAATTTTTGCTTATGGATGACCTGAACCTAGACTGGTGGACATCCAACTGATCAACTCAAGAATCTATGTAATACCTAGCTAGCTAACAAGCAGCTCATTAGCCTACACACAGTAGCCTGCTGTAACTAGCTAGCTAATAAAACAGAATAGTATAAATTTTTTGAATGTACCTACGACAAGCTAGTTAAGAAGCTAAAATGAAGTTCTTGATGAAGGTTAATTTTAAATTAAAAACCTCACTCCAAATGCATTGGAAGAGTGTTATAACAGAAGAGGGTGAGGGGATGTTCTGCTCCAGCTGTCAGAAAAGAGAATAGGTGTACTAGTTAGATATGGCACGTTGTGGGATGACATTACGCAAATATTCTCCAGTTTTAGTCCCTAGAGAGGAACATTATGAAGACAGACAGAGATGATAGTCAGGGATTTTACTTTGTTATATCTGTTCTCAGATATTGAGAGCTGCAAAAGCCTGTCTGCAGATGAAGAGGTCCCAGTGAATGTCCCAAGAGACTGCTGGCACATTCTTGTATGCCATGGGTTGCATATGTGCTTAGGTTAGCAAATGTTGTACACAACAATACAGCTAAAATGTCACACACAATGTAGGCTACAAACTTATTACAACTGTAGCAGGCCAATCCTTCTGCTGGAGGTATGCAGGCTTCTGTTACAGCCCAGCACTAACACACCTGATTCAAGTTATCACACCTAATGAGTTGATAATGTGTGTTATTGCTGGGCTGGAATAGAAGCCTGCTCACCCAGTAGATCAGGGAGTGGAGCAAGGTTGGCCACCTCTGGTATGGACTTTTGTTGTTCACCTGAAATTATGCTTTAATAACAAATTGCCTACTTACTAAGATGTCTAACATTTACAAACAGGTTAATTGTTTGTACATTTTGAAATTATATTTTGATGAATTCAATGTTGATTCATTGAAGTAAAGTGTTTAAACTTGTTATCTTAAAAACATTATTCAAGATGAACTAATGTTAAAGTTCTTTCATCACAGATCACAATTCTGCAATAAAAAGGTGTGAAGGGGATCTGTCTCTAATTTGTCTGTGTTTCTGTTTTGCTTTCACAAATGAACATTATTTTGATGTCCAGTTGTGAGCTCTCCAATCTAAAATTACACCAGTATAAGCTAACCATAAACCAGATTTTCTACATTATTCTTCTGACATGAAATTGTTCAGTGCAAATCCAACCCTTGTATTCTTGGTACATTACTGTACATGAAAATAAGGAGCTGCAAATTTGTTGGCTAATAAAAATGTCAAATAATGTGGTGTGGGGAGCGTTTATTTGCTGAGAATTATTTTAGAACACAGAGACGAATTCTGAAGGGCAATGGCACGGAGGAGGATTGCAGCGATGTTGGTGGGTTGAAAGAGATTTGCACAACAATGTTTGCAAGTCAAAGCCACAATTTCCTTTACCCAAAGTACCCATTGGTGTATTTGATAGGAAGTGAGCTATCAACAATGTCATGACACCAGTATAATGAAGGAACCATAAGCTACAATGAGAATCATAAAGTTAAGATACTATAATCCAATTTGTAGCACATTACATGGAAATTCATGCCTAGTGTATCATTTACAATGTTACATTGCATGTTACTGGCGATTCCCATCTTTTGGTGGGGAAATTTCACAACTGCATCTTTGATCACAGTTCTGACTTCATCTGGTGAATTCGGAAGTGGTTGAAAACTTACGTAAAGGCCTAAGTCATGGAAAACAATATTTTGAGTGGTATGCAATTAGGTTTCAGGTCTGGCCACAGCACTATCACAGCAACTTTGAACGTTTTGAATTATGCTCACTGTGCCCTGGATGAGAAGTTGCATTTTAACATCATTCAACAGAATCTGTAAAATTTGAAGCTTGTTTTGAATTCCTTTAAAACAAAATGCATGGTATTTTCCAATACTAAACACTCTGAAAACCATGTAATTACAACCTTGGAAGGAAGTTATATAGAGCAAGTCAAAACGTACAAATATCTGAGAGTTTGGGTGGTTGAGAAGTTCAGCTTCACAAGCCATGTAGAAAACCTTGTCAGGAAACTCAAACTGTGTATTGGGTTTTATTACACAAAGCTTGCTTTTCCTTTGTCGCCAGAAAATAGTTGATCCATTGTACTTTTATTTCTGTATTGGACTATGGTGATACTATTTATGTGAAAGCCTCAAACTCTACACTGAAGGCTCTCGACTATCATGAAGCCCTTCGTTTTGTCACCAATCAGAACCTTCTAACTCACCAAAAGTGATCTCTACAGTGCTGTCGGGTGGACAAGCATTTCGCTACACCCGCAATAACATCTGCTAAACGCGTGTATGTGACCAATACAATTTGATTACTAGCAACACGTAGTCTCAAACACGGGTACATTTTTATTTATAATGCCATTTTAGGAAAACTACCATTTTATCTACCCTCTTTTCTTGTTTGAAAAGAAAACATACAAGCTCAGATCTCAATCTTCTTGTTTTATGCTAAGAGTCCCAAAAATGTGAACTGAGCCTGGAAAAAAGGACCTTTCATTAGGCCCCTCCAAGCCAACCTAAAACTCCAGGGCCTGGTGTCCCAGGAAGAGTTCAAATGACAAATAGATGAACAGATTGTTGAAACATATTGTTTCTAGTTGTCACTAATTTGCTCTGAGTTGTTTAACTTCTCATGCACGCACACACCACATCCACCCACTGTTTGTCTGCTGTTGTACTTGCACTGTTGCCAGTGTCTTCTCTCTGTTGTCAGTTTTTATTCTATCACAGCCCCTGTCCCCACAGAAGGCCTTTTGCTTCTTGCCAGGCATCATTGTAAATAAGAATGTTCTTAATTTACTGGTTGGTTAAATAAAACATTGAAATTATAATAACATCGTATAGTCTCGAAATGAGAATTCTCTGGATCTGCGGGGGTTAGGAATTTTATGAATAATGACTAAACAATATCTACATTTGAAATAGAACTATAACTAATTAAACTTATACTCTGTTTTATCATATCTGATTAATAATGTTAATTCATAAGGAATGGATTGTGGGTTTTAAGTAAGCAGAAAGGATTGTTAATCTATGGTTGAACCGACTCAACTTAGCTCTGGGATGTTTAGATAAGGCAGCGAGTGTTTTCCTGGGTTTTCCATTATCTGGAACTGTCTTCTAAATAGTGATGGATGAAGGTGAAGATTCCAGAAGTTGATCTTGATAAGTGTGTGCCTGGAGTGAGCGAGCGAGGGGGTTGGAATAAACTTTTGAACCTGTTTTGCCCTGGTCGATAGGAGGAAGGACATTTTATAACCTATGACGTAATATTTTGTATATAAACTGTTGTTTTTGGTTCCATGGCAGGGAGCTCCGAGAATAAATACTATTATCTAATTTTGATAAGACTGGTCCCTGTCTATTTTATACAAATAAGAATCTTACAAATTCTTAAAAATTATGAAATTCCTGTGACAAGTAGGAAGGTGAGAATGAACAAAATTATGGAGCTTGAAAAACAGCAGGAAATTTTCATTTGAAGCAGATTATATTTAGCTAAAAATACATATTTGAAATATACTAAACCTCTCTCCTGCCACAAAACAAAAGTCTGGTCAAGCTTGGATGGTAAAAATGTATGGTTGTTTGTGTATTGTTTCAGAAGGGATCTAAAAGAAATACTATGGTGGAAAAGCAATAATGACCAACGAACAAGAAACGGTTTCTGTCAGGAGGATCAGAACTGGAAATCAGACCAATGATATGATGAGTCAATGTAGCCACCAAGCAGGCCATAACAGAAAAACAACCTTTGTCAATCTTGCGCGTCGTCTCCACCTACTGGACAAACTGGAACTCTTGAAAAATGTTTTTGAATGCAAATGCATGACTGACAAAATTAATCAATTAACCATTTAAAAGAAAAAACTAAGCAGAATGTCTTACCTGTCATTTTCATCTGGGTCTAATGGTTGGTACGTGACTTTATAACATTCTATTCTCTTCAGGAAGTCCTCCATCACACTCTCTCTGTGTCTCTCTGGGTAGTCTGGACTGGATACCTTCACATCCTGGGGAGGAGAGAGTGTGGTGCACAAGACTTAAAGTGTGGAAATACCTTGAAGATTATAAGAGAATGTTTTAACGAGAAGTAGTACTCATATTTTTTAACATTCTAGTTAATTTACCATAACATTAGCAGCAATGACATCAGGGTCGTCGCACAATGACTCCACAAAAAACACCTGCAAAAGAGACCAATCTATGAAGACCCACTTCAACAAACCATTGACAATAACAATTGAGAATAGTTTCTATACCCAACCCTAGTAACATGTATGACATGAAACTGACCTTGTAAGCATGTTCCTTTGCAAAACTAAGGATTAATTCTCTCCTCTCTCGGGTGGTGTTTGTGGCATCAAAGACCTGAAATACATAAGACAGTAAACACGTTAAATAAATCAATCACATGTCACTGATATCTAAAATGAAGCTTGTCTTTCAGTTTTATATCACTATTTTATCTCCAATTACTCAAAACAGAAAGAGCAAAGAGTAGATCCTCACAGCGATCTGGCCCCCCTCAGTCAGATAAGCTTTGACATCCCGCAGAGCTACCAGAGCACACCGCCTGCAGGAACACAGTGACCCACTTCAGTAATCCACATCAATAACAATTTAAATGAAAAATCTGTAACACTTCACTTAAAGCCAATAGATATTATGCACTATGTGGCTATAATGAATTGTAAGAGGACCCAATTACGCCTTAGTAACATTTATGTTCAATCTGTTAAAATGTACAGCATAGAAATACATAACATATTACAATCCCTATTATAATATATTATAGGGTTCATATAAATGCTTGTAACAGTTAGTCTAGCAGCCAGCACTAAATACTAAAATGAGAGACTAGGAAAATGACAGTCTGCCAGGTGACTAACAATGTGCACTACTTAAAACGTAATTACATTAAAAAAATTATATCAGGTCGGGGCCTTGTAAACCTCCGCAGGTTTTGTAAATACAGAAAACACCTGCCTGGGGCTGTGGAAAACATGGAGGGCATATTCTAGAAAAAAAGGGTTACTGCAATACTGTTTAACTCATCAAAACAAACAAATTATTCTGCCACAGGTCCCAAAAAACGGAGGGGAGGAGGAGCACTCACTTCCTGATTTCCATGGCCTCCTCGTTGTCATGTCTGAAGAAGTCATAGGATTTGTAGGCTTTTACAGCCTCTCGCCTGTAGACCCCCAGGTTGAACACTGCAACACAATACAGGGCCATCATCACAAGCCTCAGGTGATGAAAGGCACGACATGTTCTTGTAAATCATGTGACATTCTACTGAACAGTGGAAGGAAGACAAACAGGTTCTGCAGCATTGCAGTTCAATGACATCCTCCACTATAAATAGTTCTACACAAAAGAAATCCTTTGTTAGTGGTCTACACAAATGAATTATTTTACACATCGTAGAGAGTAGTGGTTCCCAAACTGTTTATTTTTTTAACAGTGACACACCTTGATGGGATAACAAAAATCTTGTGGCACACTTAAAATGTCCCTATTAATGTATTTAGTGGTCATGACCTCCATCTCATCTGATGCACACTGTAAATGATCCATTTCCCATAAAACATTATATTTATAGATTCATTAGGGTTTCTTTGAAGCATTTTCAGAGTTCCTTACTCATGATTCATTTGTGTGTATCCCTTTAAGAGCATTAAAATAGGTCTTTAGGTTTAAACGGTTTGGGAGAGACAAGCTGTTTTCTGCATTTTAAAGGTTCAACCACGGACATAAAGCTATGCTCCGTTTGTTTCTATGCTAGAGCCTGTGGTCAAATTAAGCCTAGTCCGACTTGCCTGTGCTAATGGTTCTCACAGGCAAAGAAAAATGATACAAATGACTTTGCTCATGATGCGCGCTCCTCAAACTATACAAATGTATAAGCCTGTAACAGCCTGAGCGTACAGGCCTTGAAAGAATGATACAGATGTACTATTTGAGTGACACTGGTGCCCCCAATTCAAAAAGCCATGTTCATTCCACAGGTCACACTTCTAAGTGAGTGTTTGAAACTGGAAAGTTCCTCACGGCACACCGGTTGAAAACCACTGGTATAGAGGATTATGATTGGATTGAATAGTGACATGAAGAATGAGGAAGGTGTTGCTTCAATGCATATCTTCCGGTTGGAAGGTTCTGGAACACAATTTAAATACAGTGATGCCTTTATACTAACCCTTGGTTGGCACTCCTATCCAGTTGAGGTAGCGGGTTAGCTTCTTGGACATGTAGGTTTTCCCTCTGGCAGGAAGACCAATCATGACAATCACAGTGGGGGAGTTGGTCATATAAGAGGCCCATGCTGTTCACAAAGACACATCATTCACAACCAAACTACTTACTTTGAAATACCATTAGAATGTAGGCCAAGGTATAAACAATAAGTCCATCTTTAAAAATGAAAGTCAAACAGTTTATCCATTTTCAGTTATTCCTGTCCCCCCCCCCCCATTCAGATGTTATCACTAGTAGCTGCTTAGCAACTGACTGTCCACAGACACTGTTACATCCTTGCCCAGAAAAGTACAAATATAGCCTGGCGTTATGAGGGTTATTGTCTCTCTTCTTTAGTATGTTACTGTAGATTCAAGAAAGCCCACTAACACCCATCCTCAGTCCATTGCAAACAAACCCTTGCTATGCTTAACAAGGCCATGCATGACGGTCACATGTTACATTTCTAGAACCAGCAAGGCGGTTTAAAAATCTAGATGTTATCGAGCAGCCAATGAATATGTTTGTGTGAGTATGAAGTATGAGTCTCCAGATTGCGCAGAATGGACTGGAAAGTTAATGCCAGACTTGTTTAACTGGGGATGACATTTTGTTATTGCCAAAACACACTCACTGGTGACAAAATACATCACATATAAATCTACAGGTAACTGCCAAAATAAAGGAAACACTTGAGTAAATGAGGGATAAAGTGTATTGAAAGCAGGTGCTTCCAGACATACTTAGGGCCATGTATAAAAATGCCTATTTGCCCGTTATTTTGACTACCATGGAGACAAGAGATATTAGTGACTTTGAAAGAGGGTTCCCAAAGGAGCATAGGGGGTTAAAGCGACAGCGTTTTCCACCACCATAAATAAACCAAATTATGGAATTTCTCATGGAAGAATGGTGTCGCCTCCCTCCAATAGAGTTCCAGACACTTGCAGAATCTATGCCAATGCGCATTGATGCTGTGCTGACAGCTCGTGGTGGCCCAACGCACTATTAAGACACTGTTGGTGTTTCCTTTATTTTGGCAGTTAAGATATATCTATCGAGCACCTTTCACACGCTATAGAGGCAGGTAGGGAGACAAGAGATGCCTAGTGTCACGTTGCATCACAGGGGAGGGAGGTTAGTGACATACGATCGCACATGCACCTGCTTTCGCCTTTTGAAAGCCAGCGAGACAAAAGAATAGGACTGATTACTATCTAAAAAAGGGCACTTCGTGTTCATTTCTAAATGTAAAATTTGCACAGCAGCAAGACCAATTCAATGCACTTAATCAACACAATTGCATTATATCGTGACAACAAAAAAAAGGTCTGAATGGTTCTGCATTTAGAGGAAGACAGCTTACAATGAATACCCAAAGATCAGATTGATGCATCTGGCAATGAGTTAACATTTAACCTAATTGGGTTAACACAGGAAAGAGACCAGACTAGAACATGATACTGGAAGACCCAGACACACAGTACTTACAGCATTTCTTCTGTACTTCATTAGCCCTGAGCTCTGTTCGCTTTCCCTCTGTTGAGGTTTCCAGCACTGCAGTGCCTTTCTGCTGGCTGGCAGCCATGATGCTAGTAGAAATTGAACACTGTCACTGTGGGACCACCCATACGTAAAATGTATGCACGGATGAGTGGCTTTGGATAAAAGCGTCTGCTAAATGGCATATATATTATACTATTGTGCTGTCCAATGACTGGTTCTGTCACAGCTGGGTTGCCTGGCTGAGGATGATCTGGGACTGGGAGGTCAGGTCACTAGCTGAGTGAGGTCATCATCATCTCTCTGCAGAGGATTTTACAGATAGTCGATGTTGAAGGTTTTACTTTTTAAAACAATGGTACACTGGGAGAGTACAATACGCTTTAGTAACGTACAGAGATGACAACACTTGGCTGACAAGGCTTGTAAAAGATCAGTAACGCTTAACATCTCAAACTTCTAGGCTAAATCAAATTACTTGAGAAATCCCTGCATCAGCATCTAGCTAGCTAGTTGTTTAGTTCATTAATTTGTTTACTTTCAATCATAGCTAGCTAGCTGAGTAGATATACACGACATGGTCAAAAGTATGTGGACACCCCTTCAAATTAGTGGATTCGGCTATTTCAGCCACACCCCTTGCTGACTGGTGTATGAAATTGAGCACACCTCCATGCAAACTCCATATACAAACATTGGCAGTAGAATGGCCTTACTGAAAAGCTCATCGACTTTCAACATGGCAGCGTCATAGGATGACACATTCCCATCAAGTCAGTTCATCAAATTTCTGCCCTGCTAGAGCTTCCCCTGTCAACTGTAAGGGCTGTTATTGTGAAGTTGAAAAACGTCTAAGATCAACAACGGCTCAGCCGTGAAGTGGTAGGCCACACAAGCTCACACAACAGGACTGCCGAGTGCAGAATTAATAAAACTAAATGAATTGCCTCTGGAAGCAAAGTCAACACAATAACTGTTCGCAGGTAGCTTCATGAAATGGGTTTCCATTGCCGAGCAGCCACACACAAGCCTAAGACCACCATGCGCAATACCAATTGTTGGCTGGAGTGGTGTAAAGCTCGCCGCCATTGGACTCTGGAGCAGTGGAAACACGTTCTCTGTCAGTCCGACAGAATCTGGGTTTGGCGGATGCAAACCCTACTTACCCCAATGCATAGTGCCAACTGTAAAGTTTGGTGGAGGAGGAATAATGGTCTGGGGCTGTTTTTCATGGTTCAGGCTAGGCCCCTTAGCTCCGGTGAAGGGAAATCTTAACACTACAGCATACAATTACATTTTAGACGATTCTGTGCTTCCAACTTTGTGGCTACAGTTTGGGGAAGGCCCTTTCCCGTTTCAGCATAACAATGCCCTGTGCACAAAGCGAGGTCCATACAGAAATAATTTGTTGAGATCGTGTGGAAGAACTTGACTGGCCTGCACAGAGCCCTGACCTCAACCCAATCGAACACCTTCGGGATGAGTTGGAACACCAACTGCGAGCCAGGCCTAATCGCCCAACATCAGTGCCCGACCACACTAATGCTCTTGTTGCTGAATGAAAGCAAGTCCCTGCAACAATGTTCCAACATCTAGTAGAAAGCCTTCCCAGAAGAGTAGAGGATGTTATAGCAGCATGATTTTTTAAAAACGAGATGTTCGACAAGCAGGTGTCCACATACCTTTGACCATGTAGTGTATTTCACAAGCAGTTTAGCTAGCTAGTTAACGTCAGCTTTAGCACTGTAACAGTAGGCATATAGGCTATGTAGCTAATGTTAGCTAGCTAAGCATGTTGAATCCCACTTTACATCTGAAGAAAGTGACCGGTTGGTTTATTTTTTTTACATGTCCATAGCTATGACTTGTTTTATACAACAACTTGAGGACTTAGCTTTATTTTCACTGCAACAACATAGCGATTCACCGACGCAAGGCAGATAGTATTCAGCAGCACTTACCAAAATGACGATAGACGAGTCCACACAAATGTAGCTATCTCTTTGGTGAGTCACTTTTGATTCAGTACAGTATTTAATCAGTTCGCTCCGAGGTGTTCCTCATCCTCTTAATGTTTGGCTCCTCCCGGCGTCCGCAGGAAACGAATCAATATGCGCGCTGACAATGCACACACGAGTAATATGATATTATGGTCTCCATTTAGGAATGAGAAACGCTCTGTTTTATGTCACACACACATTTTATTGGTATATCTAAAAAAGAAAAGAAAATAGCCTTTAATTTTCTAGTTTGTCTACGGTCAGTTAGGCCTACCATCTTGAAGCCAGTAGGGGGAGCGCTATGATACGTTTCGCTATTCATTTAGTTACTGTACATTGTTTTGCTGTACATTCACACACTTGAAAACGAATAGGACATTTCTGGTAATTACAATTCTTTATTCTTTCAAAATAATTAGTATACCATAACATATGAACAACCCCGTATCAGTAGAATATGTGCTTGATTTGTAAAATAATGACCGGTAGTTTCTTAATGGCCCTCTGTCTAATTTGTTTATGCATGTTTCACTATTTGCATCTCTCAAAGAGGAGTTGGCCAATGGGGATGGTGTAATCACCTGTGACAAGTCTAAGGAGGTATATCTACAGTCAGGTAGGTGAGATTTTCTACTACCATAGAAAAGTTCATCAGGGAATTTATTTAGTGTCCCATCATTACCCCAAAAGTGATGCATGGCAAAATGTTTTTGACATTATTGATACAATCCAGACCATTAGTTCAAAGAAATCCAAGCCAGATGGCTGAAGTGTTTTGTATTGTCCAAAGTCACTGTCTCAACAGGGTATATGACATCAGGGGTTGCCCCTTCATATGCCCATTATAGCCCTTTATAACACAAAACATACTGTATACAAACTGCCTGAATATCCCTGATCAGGCCATTTTCTCCTGAAGGATCCATTCTTCCAGGCTCCTGATTCTGAAGGAAACAATGTTCTAATCTAGGTTCAGATCTAGATTCTATGCTATGTCAGTGCCATGCAGAGACCAGTCTAACACTTGACTGTATGGTTGAAGAGGAGAACATGCAATCTGAGACCAATTCACCAACCCTGAATGACATGAGACTGAATACAGACTAGTCTCCATCCCCAGACAGACAACAAATTGTGATTGGTGCTATGATCTCAGTAGGATCTTTGCATGACTCTTGTTCTAAGCTATGAGGAAGGCCATTCAAAAGAGAGATAACCTTAAAACATGAGCTAACATACAGCTAAATATCATTGAAGACAGCGATTTTATCTGTAATATTAACATCTCAGCTAATATTACATATAGCAATGAGTAGAATAATGTTGGTGACAAGGAGATGTAACAAAGGGATGTTTAATGATTTATTTGGACAATGAAATGTACACGTCCGTATGATGTATTACAAATAAACAATAATTAACATACTGGTGCCCCTGCATCAGCTGATGCAGGGGCACCAATTCTACTAATTGCCATATTTTACATTATGAGATAAAAATACAAAACTGACTGTGGATCACACAAGCACTTTGAGGGCAGCCTTGTTGTGGCACAGGTGTTAGCCATTTAGGAGGAGAGCCAGCTCTTCAAGGGGACAAGTTGCATTGAGATCCTGAAATTGCAGATCTTTATCAAAATTCCAAATCAATCCCTCGCATAGCTTTGCGCAAAAACGTAATCGCGGCACTTTGCCTTCTGATCAGAGGTTCTTTGCTTCTGACAGAGTGGGTGGATTTTCTCCATACCTATCCAATCATTTCAGATCTAACAGGAGTGCCTAGGCTAGAGGGTTGATTTGGAATTCAGCGAATGAGTGGAACATGGCGAATCATGAGAAAAATAAATGCAAAGCTGAAAGCTCATATACACATGTATGCTGTAGCGTGATTTTTCAGTGATGCTGACATGTTTCTCTAGGAAGGCATTCAAACTCCACACCATCTCAGTACAATCCTATACAGTACCATCAATTCTCTCCAAATCCAGAAAAATACCAATATAACCTGTGGCACAGGTCAAAACAGTCTAGTGTGTTTTGGCTGACTGCATGGTCAATTCAAACCAGTCACAGAAAATGTCTCATACAAAATGTTTTTAAAAATTATCTCCACAATGTGCCTCTATCTGTACACAGGAATAAGAGGTCAAACTGCCAGCCAGACACCATAATAAGAGTACATTAATTCAGCTTGAGCATAGTCTGAAATATTTAGATTCTTAGACCTTTTCAATGCACAGATAAGTGATACATAGCAAATGCATTTCTTAGTTTATAATGTATGCTATGTTGTCATTCTTTTGGATCATTATTAATTTGACAGTTGGTGGTAAGGCTTTGACCAATGAAGTAGTGGTTATTAATGGTGTATGACGACCAAAGCGCTGTTATGGTTCGTTTGACTGTTGGCTTGTTTAGTGACTGAGGGCTCACCTGGAGAAAACAGCTCATAGCCTAAGCATTAGACAGGAGGAAGAAGAATAGTTGAAGCTCCTCATGGAACATTGTAAGACAAGGTAGACTCATCACATATTGTTTGACTTTCACCTATCACTTCAGATCTGAGAACACTGAAAGTTTAGGGGCTAGGGGTAGTTGCTTTTTGACTGGGCATCGGAATCATATTTACATTGCTAGTTCAAACTTGCCATTTTACTTATTGCTTATACGAGTTCTCTCCCAACACCACTGGCAGAGCTCTGGCATATGCCGCTGAAAATAAACCAGTCTTGGTAATCAGGAAAAAAGGAGAGCTTATAGTTGATTCCACTTTATGATTCAAATGTACTGGAGGTTGAGTAGGAAACAGGGAATGTTGTAATTAAGTGGTGCACAATACCTCATGGTCCCCTGCAACAAATATGGGTAAAGTAACCAGGTAAACAAATGGCATGACAGGTGCAGTTATCAAGTTAATTTCAATGCATGTTACATTCCTACCTTAGCGCACATCAACTGGCCCTGGTAATCTCTCTTCTTCCCTCAAAAGGGCATAGAAGATGTAAAACATGAGTCTGCACAGACACCGACAGACAGCATATTGCGTGTTTATGAGAGAGAATGATTGCATCATGTGCGAACATCATCACGACAGTACATGTACTTGGTCTATAGAAAAACTACCTTAGTACTGAACACTGGACCTTGTCTAACAATCTGGTAAAGAACATTTACAAAACTATTATGGTAACCACTTTGAGATAGATAGAATGCTACGGTCTTCCTTAGTACACGATAACACCATCTCTCATATATATTCCATACAGAGTAAAGCTTATCGTCCACAACCAATGGAGTGGCAGCCTAATACAAAGAGAAAATAGGAAGACTGTGTGGACAGTGAATGAGTACACCTGTGTGTATCCTGAGTGTGTGTGGTAAACGAGAGAGGCTGCCTGGACTAGCCCAACCCAGCTCGCAGACTCAGAAGAAGTGAGGGGATGAGAAGAGAGTAAACTTCTGGGATACCAAGATTCTTCAGCTGACAAGGAATAAGGATGTCCTTTTATCCCAGATGCACATTTAAGACAGTCTTGATGCATTTCAGGAGGAGATAATAATAATAATATTAATAGTAATAACAATAGTATTAAATGTCTGTTGAGGTCTCCATCTCCATGGCAGCCAGGAAGGAAGTGGTTTTGCATTGTTCTGTATTTTTAGCATGCCTGTGCTCTCCTGGGTTCTACTCTGATTGTATGCTGCGCTGCCATTAGGGGACCAGGCTCTGTACCCCGGGGTGTGTCTAGTGCATGTGTGAGGCTGTTCCTTCATGGGGAGCAGTGTGTATGTGTATGTGTGTGTGAGTGTATATGTGGGTGAGAGAGGCTGTTCCTTCATGGGGGAGCAGAATGCCGGTGGCGGTCTGTTCTCAGAGGCGTGTCTGGGCCTCGGGGACGTAAATCTCAATGCTGTCTGAGCTTTCCGTGGCAGAGTTCTGTCGTACCGATGCCGCGCGTTTGGCCGCCATCAGGCGTTTTCTGGCCTCCTGCCGCTGCTTGTCCACCACAGAGTCCACGCTCCGGTCCTTCCCAGGGGTCAGCTTAGACGTCTTCTTTGGCACAGAGGGGGGAACAACCTTCCTCTCCACCTGAGGATGAGACAGAGATATTAGGATGAAGAGACATTGGAATTGTTGGACTCAAACCAATTAAGAATATGTAGGATGTGTTTGTGCGTAAAGTGTGTCTTTTTAAAAATTAAATAGAAAGCTGTTTGGATGATAATAATAGTAATAAGTCATCAGGATCTATCAAGGTGATATGTGGTGTGAGTCCAATACCTTCTTCTCTGGCAGCTGCCAGTTGTTGGCCTTGAGTTGCCAGAGCTCGTCAAACTTGACACTGATGTCCTCTACAGAGAGCTGCAGGAGGTCCCAGAACCCCGCCAGATCCTGGGCTGTGGGCCGAGGGTTGGCATTCACATTCTAACAGACAGGATGTGACAGGAAGGACAGTTCTAGTTGGCTTGTCTAGACACACTGACATTACAGAACATTATTCAGTCCTTTCCAGCCATGGCTCACTTTCAGAATACAGATTTAACATCAATATTAGCCATCCGTTACAGAGATGGATGTGTGTTGCCTCATTGCTTAGAAGAAGTATGCCTCCATTTGGTATGTATGTATTTTGACACCAGGGGGAGATCTAAACCAACTCAACCTGCTGAGACTGAAAAAGGTGCATTGAAATGTGCCAGGCTAAGAGGGCATTGTAGGGTTAGTACTACTCACCAGGTTCTCATCACAGAGTCCTCTGAACTGCTGGAACTTCTGGGCTATGAGGAGCTGGGCACTGCCCACTGCACTGCGGACCGTTCCCATCACTACACACAGAAAACAACAGCCAGTCAGCCATCACAACAACATGCAGGTTCTCTAAATGGGCACAGAGCGCAATATTTTTTAATGGCAAAATAAAATGTCCTTAAAATTGTATGGTTATGTGGCATTTCTGACCTTTGTCCTTAATTACCATTGTCATTACAGCGTACAATTTACATTGCTGGTGACACACTTCATCCATAGAATAAATTACTAACCTTTATTCCCCCAAAAGTTATAAAAATTATTTTATACACTTTTATTTCATTATTAACATTTGCATGAGTAAGATCATACAATACAGGTCTGCTGAGGAATAACCTGATGTGGGAGTCAATACTGTTCATTACACATTCAATAACTGCAATGCAGAGGTAGATTATCTACCTGCCTGACACAGAGGTAGATTATCTACCTGCCTGACACAGAGGTAGATTATCTACCTGCCTGACACAGAGGTAGATTATCTACCTGCCTGACACAGAGGTAGATTATCTACCTGCCTGACACAGAGGTAGATTATCTACCTGCCTGACACAGAGGTAGATTATCTACCTGCCTGACACAGAGGTAGATTATCTACCTGCCTGCCTGAGCCAGATCTTGGAGGATCAAAGAGTCTGTCTGCAGTAGTGCCATTAAACTGAAGGAGGTAATGAGCAGCGTTTGCCGTTAACTATTAGCATTAAATGAGCCTGCCGTGCCTTCTCCAATCTCCACAACAGACAGGAGTTTATATGGACTGTATTGTCTTAGGGCTTCAGGGATGAGGACATCATCTCAATACCAATTCCACATGTCATAGAACTGACAAGGCATTCACTGATAGGAGATTGTATCTCTGTCTAATGTATAGAGGTCTCCTATTTAGAGTGAGTATGATAAACTGTCTCTTACTCCATGAAAAAACTCTATGCCTATCAGAATGAGTAGTCTACGGTCTTGTATACATTTAGCTGGTTAGTGTGAGTATGATGTACTGTGTCTTACCCTCCTCTGAGATGTCCTTGTCTTTGGTCTCCTGCTCCATCTGTTGACACCAGCCCTCCATACGTGCAGTCTCAGCCTGTAGTAGTTTGAGGAACCAGTTGCCATCCCGGAGGCAGGTGGGTGTGCCGGGCTGGGCTGCATCTCCCTGGACACTGCCATTGCCAATCTCCAAGCTGGGGTCTGGAGGGGGCAGGGAGGAGGGGTCCAGGGCCGGGTCCATTCTCTCTGGGAGGGAGGCAGACACTCTCGCCGGGACTGGGGCATGTTTGGGAGGATGCCATGCCATCGCGCTGTCCTCACCGTTGGAGGCAGTGAGGGCGGGATCTACCGGCTGGCTGTTGCAGTTGGCTCTACTGTTGTTTTCTGAGGGATGGGTGTCTTGTTGAGAGTCCTGAGGCTCTGTCTCTGTGTTCTGTCTGGAGGCCATGCTGCTGGCCCGGCTGAGTCTGGACGGACACACACACACACAAATTAGTATTGGTGCAGTTCGGAGATCATTTACTGTGGATGTAATAAGGTTGACCTTGGGGCCTGACGACCACAAATCACTGCCCCAATCTCTGACTACTGTGGTCCAGAGATTACTGGAACACACTGTGTTAATACATAGACCAAGGACAGTTTGTATTCAGCCATTAGTGCTAGGTCAGACTTCCTCTCCCAACGACAGGCATACAGAAAGCCATCATTATGAAGTGCAGTTTGACTGATAGATCAAGGACATGAGTGCTGAGAGCACATTGCCTTTCTCTTTGCCTCTGCAGTAAAAGCAGAGACGGCATGATGAGAGGGTGACTGAGTAAGCATGCAGGAAAGCGAGAAAGATGAATCGAGAGAGTGAGGGGGAGAGAGCGAGGGGGAGATTACAGCGTTCAGTGATAGGGAGAACAGACGTAGTGGGCATACTGTCCAACCAATGTGATTAGGGAGCATTACTATGTACTAGGCTCTTTAAATGGCCAGTTCTTTACAGCACTCTGCCTCCTCCACTGTAGCCAAAACAACAAAGGCCACCAATCAGACAGACCGAGAGAGAGAGAGAAAGACAGAGAGACGCTACACTAATACTGTACTGCTGCCAGCGCAAGCTCAGAGTGACTGCTGAGTGACCTTGATAACTGCCTGGACCAAACAGGCTGAAGCCATGCCAGGGCAGGAGGGGAGGGACTAAGGGAGGAAATAGGGATGAGAGGGTGTGGATGGATGGATGGATGAGTAACGGTTGAACACAGCGGGAGATGCACAAACACATGTGAAGCAGTTCAATTTAGAGATTGTGAAGGAAACATCAAGGTCTCCAATGTGAAAATGATAGGGATGTGCATCTTTCCCTTTCAAGACGATTCGATATGCATCTAGATACGTGGGCTCCGATATGATACAGGAACGATGCGTTTTAGTTTGAAACGATTCGGTTTGATTAGAGAACGAATCGATGCGTTTCGGTTGGATGCAATACGATCTGTTATATAAACGCATTCATTTTCCATCCAAAATTCAAAAGGTGCTGCTGATGGAGCTCATGAGCTGGATCTGTCTGAGTGTTAGGGCTGTGACGATACCAGTATCGCAATATTCTTTCCATGGCAAAAATGAAAACACGAAGCGGCCCTCGTCAGTCCTTTAAGAACTGCTGTATGTAAAATATTGTGTGCTATAGCTTGGAAACAATGATGTTAAATCCTCTTCGTGTTTTGTTTTCTTGCCACAACAGTAACGAGTATCGCGATACTGGTAACATCCCGGCCCTAGTGTGTGTGTGTATAAAATGATGTATGTACCATGTAGGCACCTGATCTGAGCCATAATGGAGACTAAGCATCTACCACCCCACTACTATCAGATTGGGGGGGGGGCGCAATGTTGCCCATGTTTTCTCTCTCCCCACGTTGGTTCTGATATCACCAGCACCCCCTAATTAACTTGTAATTTCTGCAGATTATGTGTTTGGGTTACTAATAGTGCTGAGCGATTAGTGCCTTTGGGCCCCCGAGTGGCGCAGCGGTCTAAGGCACTGCATCTCAGTGCTAGAGGCGTCACTACAGACACCCTGATTTGAATTCAGGCTGTATCACAACCGGACGTGATTGGGAGTCCCATAGGCCAGTGCACAATTGGCCCAGTGTCGTCTGGGTTTGGCCGGTGTAGGCCGTCATTATAAATAAGAATTTGTTCTTAACTGACTTGCCTGGTTAAATAAAAAGTTACACTTATTATTTTTAAACATTGAGGTTGGTTTGGTTTTGGTTCAATTATTTAAAATAAAAGTGGCAATCATTTGGGTTGAATGCTGTAACACAGAATAAAACAATTAATAAAAGTCCCATGATGGTAGTGACTGTCCATTACTGCTTATCACTTATTAACCATAATTTATTCACATTACTTTTATAAAATATTTTAATTGTTGTGTATATTACATTTGTTTATTTGATGACTATCATTTCATTCCGTCATCATCTCATCTCTACAGATCTGCTGCCTATTCGTTCTGACAAAATAACTATTTTTTGTAGTTCTTCAAAGTAAATAAGGCATACTTTTATGGACTGCTGAATACCAACTTTCAATCACAACAGCTGCTCTCTATATCCCCTCATGTTCATTCTTGTCTCTTCCGCAGCAGGCACAAAAGAATGACCGGACAAGTAGATGCGCAATGGATTATGGTCATTGGAGTTAAAAAATAAAATGTAACCTGATCAAAATAAAATCTATCGTAAGCGCCGCTCAGCAGGTATAGCCAGATGATAGTTAACTAGCTCACTAACAAGCTTGTGTCTGCAGAGTGGCACCAGAATTCAAATAAAAACACGTCTTGCCTTTTTCTAATTAATAAATCTGATGTGAAACCTGATAACTACAGTATCCTTAGCATTAAAAAAGTTAATAAATTATTCTACAATTAAAAATCTCCCCAACTTCTGAATCACGCTTGTAAAGTCAGTAGACTATGCTTCGGAAGGGGGAGGGGCAGGTAACACACACACACACAGAATTTCAGCTGGCTGGCAGACACTGGAATGCATTTCTGAGTGAGAGCGGGCTTTGCGCATGGGCACTTCGTGGGAAGAAAATGCCCAGTTCCCATGCTTTAAAAATAACTGTGCTGTTCCGGAACAGTATAGATGACTTTCGTTCCTGGTTCTGTTTCTGGAAAAATGTCATTATGTTCTCAGTTCTGTTCCCTGAGTCGGTTCCAACCCCAGGTCTCCAGTAGCTTATTTTTATTCCGGTAAACAGTGCCTAGATAACAATAACCTAGCAAATTACACAGGTTGTCACTACTAATAAAGCCTAATACTGTATCATACAAGGCATTTTAGCATTTGAACGATGAAGATGCCACGTAGATGTGCAATATCAGGAAAAGGCAGCCTACTTCGCGTCGGTCAGCGGGTGAAACTGGGCACAGTGCAGTTTGACTAGACTACTGATTTTGCCTGGGGTTGTTCAGCATGCAAAATGACTTGTAGATCAATGACTGTCAATGCAGTTACATGCAGTTCGACACTAACAGAGGACGCATCAGTTGTCACCAGAAATGTGAGGTATTTTCAGAAGGTAGAAAGAACGTAATATGAGCAAAACATTTTAGGGAACCAGCGATTCGTAATGTTTGAAATCGGGTTTTCTGACCGACGCATGCCTAGCATGCTAAATTTGCATTGGTTTGGTGTCTGTGGACCGCTGCACTTGCATCTTAAACATTTGAATCGGGACCGATGCGTATAGGTGAATCATTACATCCCTATAAAATGAGAAATTACTATTACGCAAGTGACTGAACAGCTGATTGAGTGATCAGCTGATTGAGATTATCTTGTGTTGATAAGGATTTGACTTACGGCCTGCCGTTCTCCACCTGCACTCCAATAGACTGGAACTTGGTCGAGGGGGGCAGTTGAACCTCTCTCTGGATTGGCTGAACGCAGTCCACCTATGAGTCAACCATTACAACGAATGTCAGTCAATCTAAGCATCCTCCCAACAGATTACAGTGCATCACAGACATTAAAGCTGAACTAACAGTCAATTTAGAAAATTGATTCCTGGGCTCACCTGGATGCCGATAGACGAGAGCTTCCTCTTTGTGGGAACAGGCTCTGGAAGGGTTAGGGACTGGTCTGGAGTGAGGCTGGGGCCTGGGTTTAGAGTGTCATTCTGGGGCTCAACCTGGGTGCCGGTACTTGTGGTGGTGCTGAAGAAGGGAAGTGGGAAGGAGTCTCTTGGGGCAGGGATGGGGGCTGGGGCCCGGGGTTGAGAGCCCTTGGCCAGGCTGCCTGTACGCAGGCTGCAGAGGCTATCAGAGGAGTTGCTGCGGCCTGATTGGCTGTTGGCCTCACTGCGGTGGTCCTGTTGGTCCAGGTATGTGTCCTGGGCTGACTCTGTGCTGCTCTGCACCGTCACAGAGATGTGGGGCTTGGAGGTGCTGCGCGGTGGGACCGGTGGTGGGCCCTTCTTACAGGAGCGGCTTACACACCTAGGGAGTGCTGGGAAAGAGGAAGGAAGTGCCATTAGTTGAAACCTGAACCAGGACAAAGCAGGAAGTTAATTAAAGTAGTGCCAACTGAACCACCACAACAGCTAAACTGAGTTGTAAAAGAACAGGGCAGATCAAAGACAGCCTGATCTAAAGCAACTTCAAAAATACAATAAAAACATACCCAATTTTCCAAAACATATTTTCCCATGCCTAACACATACACACACCTCCATGTTTCCTGTAAACCTGCTGTTTCAGTTCCATTGACGTCAGTCAATCTGTCCCTATGGGAGTCCCTTCCCTGCCTAGTAGTGCCTACTGCCTACCCTCCCAATCGTTTTTCTCAAGGGACTATAAAGTGGGGAAAGTCAGACACATTCTGTGTCCAATGGAAATGCACTATTCTTCATTATGGAAGTAGCAGTAGGATAGTTCAGGGAACCATTGATAATTGACTCCTGATAAACTGCACAGATAGATTGATTGTGTTGTTGAATGAATAGCATGAATTTTTCTGCCATAGAAACCCTTGGTTTCAAAACTGTACAAAAAAAACCAGTCCAAACTACAACAAAAATGAAAAACGCTTTCAGTGTAAACTTAAATGACTAAAACCAGATAAAGCATGTATAAAATATATTATTAAAAAATTACAATAAAGTCTTTGTTAGTTCTCAATCACCAAAACAAAAGCTAGACAGTCAGGGGAATATAAAATTCAAGACAATGAATTTACCAGTATTGATTTTGATATTCAGTTTCAGCAAAATAACACAGCATTAGCCATGGCAAAATGCATAGAACTTCAGGAAATTATCTTTAAAACTGCACAATTCTCTCAGCTCCATACATTTCTGGAAATTTGCTCTAGAACTGCAACATTTTCTATCAGCTCATGGCAAAATGTGTAGAATTGCACAGATTTAACTTTAAAACTGCAAAAAAATTATCTTGGCTCAATGGAGAAATTCAGAAAATTGCAGGAAAGTTGTGTGGGGGGGGGGGGGGGCCTCAAACTCTCAAATTCAACTGTGCCGACCATGCCCATTGCCACGCTCCCTGCCAGACCCACCACCTAAGCCCCTTTTTGATCCAGAAAACCCCTGAATAAGCCTCCTCATTTCCCCTGGAGATACCAATAACACACTGACAAACAATCATGACACTCCCCGGGCTGATCTTACTGCAAACATTTCCAAGAGGAGTCAAAAGAGGGAATTACCAGCAAGAGAAATAATAGGTCTGACACAAGAGCAGGGGATTTCACTCTAGCCTAGTGCTTGAGGGTGGACCTGGCCCCTGTTCTTGTCATCAGTGACTGATTGGAGGGTTACTGAGTGAAACCGAGAGGTAATTACCATAATACAACTCAAGAGAACCCAGAAACCGGGTCAGGCAGGGCATATGCTGCTGCTAGATATAAAAATGCAAACTAAAGGAGAGGCTGGCCCTTTTGTAAGAAATAAGTTGCCATTTAAACTAGGGCTGGGAACTGCCAGGGACCCGATAGTTATGTGCCGACACAATACGTATTGCGATTCAATGGTCCAAACATATTGCTCACCATGTGTCCACTGAAGAGGGACAAGAGAGCCATGAGAACGAGTTGATTGGTCATGGAAATTAAAGTGCGGAAAACAAATTGGCTCCTTATTTAAAAGAAGACGGAGAACAAGCTGTGAAAGAAAAATACTGCCGTTTTGGTCAGGTTCAAAAAACTAGCGCAAAAATAATATGCCGACATTGTTAAAACGATCGTCAAAAATAATATCCCGATATGTAACCGTATCGATTCACCCCCCTCCCCCGCCCCATCACTAATTTAAACAGTTGGCCGTGTGGCTTGGTGGGATCTGGAAAGAGAGAGGACTGACAGGGCTGCCTGGGAAAATGGGAGAGGAAAGGAGAATTACACTGGTCTGGTCCAGTTACAACATTCACAAAGTCACATTGGCGCCAAGTATACTCCCACACATGACTAAACACACAGTCACAGGCTGAATGAAAAAAAAGTTTGTAGCACTATTACCGGAAACTGTAGGGAATAACCTACATACTTTACTACAAGGACAGGGTTATTACATGGGTTTGTCTAGGTCCATTTCACAGTTGATTCACCGGTATGAAAAGGGCAATGCCTGGCCTATATAGGTTAATGTTAGTGTGACCAAACATCCTTCAAGATCCTTTGTTTATAGCAACAGGGAAGTGTAGACATGAGATCTGTCATCAACAAATGACAGGCTGCTCCATTTAATTTAACACTCAAATGTCACCAACGCACACAAACATGCCTGTGGAATCCAGTGGCCACAGAGAGAAGAGCTGTCTCACACGTTGCTCTAACAGCAGCAACCGCCTCAGCCCTGGGCCTGGCGCCAGCCGAGGACAAAAGGACACCTTTATTCCCCGAGAACGGGACCCATTCCTCAAATGCCCAGCATAGACACACAAGAGTCCGACGAGTTAATTAATGTGGCGCGTTCGGTGTTGTCACGTTCTTCTTAGTACTACAAGCCTCTTGATCCCCATGTCTACGTGGCTGGTACACATTCGCTAGTGTACCACACAAACATGTGTACACAGTCCAGACAGCCTACTCCCTCACCAAACAACTGACAGAGAAAAGGCCATCATCTGGCCATAATCCATCAGTAACACCAATGACAGAGGAAGTGCTGTTTTTAAGCACTAACGCTGTAGAACTACCCATTATTCATACTATTGACAGAAAGGCTCTGTCCAGTCCTGCTGTGATTTGTATTACTGAACTATGCTTGCTCTGCCCTTCACTATGGGCTGACTGCCCAGAGGTGATTATGGGGTAGATTAACTAAGCTGTCTGGAACCTCTTCTCCTGTGGGGCAGTGCCAACCCTACTAGCCACCCACTGGTCTCATAGACAGCATCAGCTATCCAGGGCTGGCATCAGAAGGGACAAACATCAGAAAACACTGAGCACTTGGATATCTGATAACATGAGTATTGCTAGTGAATGAGTCTGTGAATCACACCTCTACTTTGCATTCAATGCAAAACCAGTCTGGCCTAGGATATGTTAATGCACATGAGGCATGAGTGGATTACAGAACTGGACTTTGATCAGAAACAAAGTAGTTTTACAGTCTATTGTTGATTATAACTGACAGGGAGCAGTCCATGATGCACTGAAGAATGGGTCCGAAGGAGATGGCTGCCGTTTTACGATCCCCATAACCAACTGTGATATTGTGCATGTTTTTTTGCGTTATTTGTAAGTTATTTTGTATATAATGTTTCTGCCAGCATGTTTTATGACTGAAAATAGCTTCTAGATATCAGGACAGCGATTACTCACCCCATACTGGAGGAATACTTTATCTTCAACGAGTCAGGCGGGAAGGAATTACTTCAGACGGCCGACAAGGCCCTCATCCCCACCATTCTTAGGAGAAAGAGACGGTGGTATCGTTGACGAAAATCCGGGTGCCTTGTATCCGTCGCCGAGTGGGTAATCTACCTTTACCATCAGTCCTATTAGCCAACGTGCCAATCAATCGCTAATTAAAAAATAATTTAAAAAACAAATTACGGTCACCTATATCCTACCAGTGGGACATTAAAAACTGTAATATCTTATGTTTCACTGAATCGTGGCTGAACGACGACATGAACAACATACAGCTGGCGGGTTCTAAGCTTTTTCGGGTGGATAGAACAGCAGCCTCTGGTAAGACAAGGGGTGACGGTCTATGTATATTGATAAACAACAGCTGGTGCACAAGATCTAAGGAAGTCTTGCCGTTTTGCTTGCCTGAGGTAGAGTATCTCATGATAAGCTGTAAATCACACTATTTACCAAGAGAGTTTTCATCTGTATTTCGTAGCTGTCTCCATACCACCACAAAACAGATGCTGGCACTAAGACCGCAGTCAATCAGCTGTATAAGGCCATAAGAAACTCAAATCCATTTTACCTCAAATCTACCAGCATGTTACACGTGCAACCAGAGGTGAAAAAAAAAAACTCTAGACAACCTTTACTCCACACAGAGACACGTACAAAGCTCTCACTCGCCCTCCAATTGGTAAATCTGACCATAATTATATCCTCCTGATTCCTACTTACAGACAAAAACTAAAGCAGAAAGCACCAGTAACTCTGTACCTCCTGTATATAGCCTCGCTATTGTTATTTTACTGCTGCTGTTTAATTATTTGTTACTTCTGTTCTTTTTTTACTGATCACGTTTTTCTTCTTAAAGTATTGTTGGTTAAGGGCTTGTAAGTACGCATTACACTAAGGTCTATTACACCTGTTGTATTCGGCTCATGTGACAAATAAAATCTGATTTGACTGATGAAAAAGGTGTTAGGAGAATAGACTAGCTAGGCAAAGGGTTCTCTCCCTGTGGGGCTCATGGGTCTCCTGCTCTGAAAGCAGTTAACATCCATTATAGCAGTAACAGCACTGTCAACATGTTGATGATCATCACGTTAACCTACATCGGATCACTCGTTAAAAGCAATGCAGTGAATTCTCCAAGACGCACTCTAGCTCTATAATCATGTGTGTGAGAAGTATCTGATTACCAGTAATGGTCCAGCAGCCAGTTATATTATGGCCAGATAAATGGCACTGAATAATGTGACCCAGTGTAATTTCATCCTCTCTGTCTTTGTGGTTTGTAACAGAGAGAGGCGAAACAGGAGGTTTTACGTCGCCCAAAATCTGTCCACAAAAATAAGCCCATTTTTTGTATGATCAATGAGGGTTTGAATTTGGTCAACAAAAATTGTAAACTGAACAAAAATCTAAAATGCAACACATAAAGTGTTTCATGAGCTAAAATAAAATATCCCAGAAATTCAATTTTCTAGGCATATTTGTTCATATCCCTTTGCCGAGATAATCCATCCACCTGACAGGTGTGGCATATCAAGGATCTGATTAAACAGCATGATCATTACACAGGTGCACCAACCCCTCTTTTACGCTACTGCTACTCTCTGTTCATCATATATGCATAGTCACTTTAACCATATCTACATGTACATACTACCTCAATCAGCCTGACAAACAGGTGTCTTTATGTAGCCTCGCTACTTTTATAGCCTCACTACTTTATATAGCCTGTCTTTTTACTGTTGTTTTATTTCTTTACTTACCTATTGTTCACCTAACACCTTTTTTGCACTATTGGTTAGAGCCTGTAAGTAATCATTTCACTGTTGTATTCAGCGCACGTGACAAATAAACTTGGATTTGATTTGGAATAAAAGGCCACACTAAAATGTGCAGTTGTCACAAAACACAATGCCAGAGATGTCAAGTTGAGGGAGCGTGCAATTGGCATGCTGACTGCAGGAGTGTCCACCAGAGCTGCTGCTGGAGAATTGAATGTTAATTTCTCTACCACAAGCCACCTCCAACCAACATCATTTTAGAGAATTTAGCAATACCTGCAACTGGCCTCAACTGCAGACCACATGTAACCACATCAGCCCAGAAGCTCCACATCCGGCTTCTTCATCTGAGACCAGCCACCCGGACAGCTGATGAAATTGAGGAGTATTTGCATCTTCAATAAGGCTCATTTGTGGGAGAAAACATTCTGATTGGCTGGGCCCCTGCCCAGTCATGAGAAATCGATAGATTGGGGACTAATGAATTGACTGATTTCCTTATATGAACAGTAACTCAGTGAAATTGTTGAATGTTGCGTTTATATTTATGTTCAGTATAATTGCTCATTTGCTACGTGAGGATTATTTAATTGAATAGAAGTTTCGTAATGGTTAGGTTGTTACGAATGCTCCCTCAACTTTCAACAATTATCATAGTAACAGTAACAAACGTGATTGAGAGAAAAACAAGGCTTTTCGGCAAATAAAACCAAAAATGACTATCGGAGTTGCGTCCGTTGAGGACTCATCATGAATATAACCTGTTGTGGCATGGACGTTGCCCATGAGGCCTTCCACCATTTTAAAATAGTCAACTGGGTGGGAATTCTTATGAGTTGGGAGCAATCAGCCAATGAAGAAGAAAATGTACTACTTTTAAAATGGAGATTGCCTCAATGGCACTGCCCATGCTGTCACAGACGCTATAATGGCACAGATACAAAGATGAGTCCTTTATCCATCCCTCTCGATGGCCTGTTGTACACACGAGTATCTGCTCTCACATTGGCTAGAATGGTCCCACCTGACCTGCTTTACATCTGATGACATGTAAATCCATTGTTAGACCAGTCACTATCTTGTCAATATAATACACACTATTTTCGTAACCATAGACTTAAAACCAGTTGCGTCGACCCGACACGCAAGCGTCCCATCTAGACACCTGGAAATGCAAATGAGCTACGCTAAATGCTAAATGTACTCGTTAAAACTCAAACGTTCATTAAAACACACATGCAGGGTATTGAATTAAAGCTACACTCGTTGTGAATCTAGCCAACAAGTCAGATTTATAAAATGCTTTTCGGCGAAAGCATGAGAAGCTATTATCTGATAGCATGCAACACCCCGAAATACCTGAAGGCGACGTAAACAAAAGAATTAGCGTAGCCGGCGCTACACAAATAGCAGAAATAAAATATAAAACATTCATTACCTTTGACGAGCTTCTTTGTTGGCACTCCTATATGCCCCATAAACATCACTATTGGGTATTTTTTTCGATTAAATCGGTCCATATATACCCCCAAAATATCCATCTATGGAAACTGTGTGATTCAGAAAAAAACACAGTTTCAAAACGCAGCGTAATTTTTTTAAATTAAAAAAGTTGACGATAAACTTTCACAAAACACTTCGAAATACTTTTGTAATCCAACTTTAGGTATTAGTAAACGTTAATAATCTATCAAATTGATCACGGGGCGATGTGTATTCAATAGCTCCACGTCTTCAAATCATGTTCGGGAAATCTCTCTTCCAAAACTTCCGGTCGGAGACCGGATGGAATGGAATCTCTCTCCTTTGTTTGACCAAGAAATAACTCCCAGGAAATTGACAAGACTGGCGACATCGTGTGGAAGCTGTAGGAATTACAATCTCAGCCCCATTTAATTTGGTGTCCCTTAAACAATACATGCAAGTGGCGCATGGATATTTTTTCCAGTTTTCAGTGACCAGCTTTTCGATGAAACACACGCTCTGTTATAGTCACAGCCGTGATTTAACCAGTTTTAGAAATGTGAGTGTTTTCTATCCACACATACTAATCATATGCATATACTATATTCCTGGCATGAGTAGCAGGACGCTGAAATGTTGCGCGATTTTTAACAGAATGTTCGAAAAAGTAGGGGGTCGACTTAAGAGGTTAAAAAAATATATAAGTTCACTGTTCTCTACCATCTTGGAACATCAGTCTCTGAGATTGCAGTGGGATTTAACATGGTTTAATTACTGTTGGTCTTATTTTTGTGAAACCCTCATCCTACCAGTTGAGATGTGTGTTAATTAAGCAAACTAGCCTCAAGTGGGCAGATGAGACATGGTGCTGATTTGGCTGTTTCCCAACCTGGAGGGCACAATCAATTCTAAACACTGCAAATAGAAAAAAAGAAACATGCATGTTCTTTCTCTGAACCTGTATACCGTTGCACCCCACTGAATGGGACCTTGGTCTGATGACTCCAGAGCTGCTTCCTGCATCTCTTCCTGTCTGCACTAAAAGCATTCGCATGCTTCCCAGCCTAAACATTTCGGAAGAGTTTGTGCATATTAGATGACATTGCGCTGTTTTTTTTTCTTTTTGGCCTATGGTAAGGGGTTTTTCGGACACACAAAAATGTTTCTCCGGGCAAGCCGAAGTCTACGCCCCTTGGTCGGTGATTGGTAAAGAGTAGGGATTCTTCAATTAAGTATTGTCATTCAACGAGAGACGACTCGTTTTTCATGCACATTTTTTCCACTTTTTCCACAAATATCTTAGTTAATGTAAAACTAAGATCCTCTGGACCAGAAAAAGGAGGGCCGAACAGGCCCCCATTAACATCGACGGGGCTGTAGTGGAGCAGGTTGAGTGCTTCAAGTTTCTTGGTGTCCACATCACCAACAAACTATCATGGTCCAAACACACCAAGACAGTCGTGAAGAGGGCAAGACAGAACCTTTTCCCCCGCAGGAGACTGAAGATTGGGCATGGGTCCCCAGATCATCAAAAGATGGTTCTACAGCGTCGAGAGCATCCTGACCGGTTGCATCACCGCCTGGTAAGGCAACTGCTCAGCATCCGACCGTAAGGCGCTAGAGAGGGTAGTATGTACTGCCCAGTACATCACTGGGGCCAAGCTTAATGCCACCCGGGACCTCCATACCAGGCGGTGTCAGAGGAAGGCCAAATAAATTGTCGAAGACTCCTGTCACCCAAGTCATAGACTGTTCTCTCTGCTTCCCCCCTGAAAGCGGTACCGGAGCGCCAAGTCTAGGCCCAAAAGGATTCTACAAACAGCTTCTACCACCAAGCCATAAGACTGCTAAACAATTAATACAACGGCACCCGGACTATTTACATTGTCACCCACCCTTTGTTTTTACAAAGCTGCTACTCACTTTACCCCTACCTACATGTGCAAATTACCTCGACTAACCTGTACCCCCGCACATTAACTCGGTACCAGTACGTGCCCCTTGTATATAACTTCGGAATTGTTATTTTATTGTGTTACTTTCTATTGCGTTTGTTTAGTTAGCAAATAGTTTCTTAACTCTATTTCTGGAACTGCATTGTTGGTTAACTTCTTTGGGACTGGGGGGGCAGTATTGAGTAGCTTGGATAAAAAGGTGCCTAGAGTAAACTGCCTGCTACTCATGCCTAAAAGCTAGAATATGCATATAATTAGTAGATTTTGCTAGAAATGAGGTTTGTCGTTTAAGTCGTTGCCTATCGAATATAGTGTCTATGGCGTCATATTGCACTTCCTAAGGCTTCCACTAGATGTCAAAAGTCTTTAGAACCTTGTTTGATGCTTCTACTGTGAAGGAGGGGGGAATGAGAGCTGATTGAGTCAGGTCTCTGGCAGAGTGCCATGAGCTCAGTCTCGCGCGTTCACAGGAGCGTTAGCTGCGTTCCATTGCATTTCTACAGACAAAGGAATTCTCCGGTTGAAACATTATTGAAGATTTATGATAAAAACATCCTAAAGATTGATTCTATACTTCGTTTGACATGTTTCTACGAACTGTAATATGACTTTTCTTCTGAACTTTCAGCTGGACTTGCCAGTGCGCGTGAGTTTGGATTTGTGTACTAAACGCACGAACAAAAGGAGGCATTTGGACATAAATGATGGACTTCAAACAAAACAAACATTTATTGTGGAACTGGGATTCCTGGGAGATGCTTTGGGCAGACTGCACCACCCTCTGGAGAGCCCTGCGGATGTAGGTGGTGCAGTTGCCATACCAGGATGCTCTCAATTGTGCATCTCTAAAAGTTTGAGGGTTTTAGGTGCCAAGAAAATGTCTTCAGCCTCCTGAGGTTGAAGAGGCGATGTTGTGCCTTCACCACACGTTGTGTGTGTGTGGACCATTTCAGTTTGTTAGTGATGTGTACGCCGAGGAACTTGAAGCTTTCCACTGCGGTCCCGTTGATGTGGATAGGGGAAAGTCCATGATGAGCTCATCAGTTTTGTTGAAGTTGGGTGAGAGGTTATTTTCCTGGCACCACACTCCCAGGGCCCTCACCTCCTCCCTGTGCGTGGTCTTGCCATTGTTGTTAAATCAGGCCTACTACTGTTGTGTCGCCTGCAAACTTGATGATTGAGTTGGAGGTGTAGGTCAACAGGGAGGACAGGAGGGGGCTGAGCATGCATCCTTGTGGGGCCCCAATGTTGAGGATCAGCGAAGTGGTGATGTTGTTTCCTATCTTCACCACCTGGGGGCGGCCCTTCAGGAAGTCCAGGACTCAGTTGCAAGGGGCGGGGTTGGGACCCAGGGCCTCGAGCTTAATGATGAGTTTGGAGGGTACTATGGTGTTGAATGCTGAGCTATGGTCAAGAAACGGCATTCTTACATAGGTATTCCTCATGTCCAGATGGGACAGGGCAGTGTGCATTGCGATGGCATCGTCTGTGGATCTATTGGGGCGGTAAGCAAATTGAAGTGGTTCTAGGGAGTCAAGTAAGGTAGAGTTGATATGATCCTTGACTAGTCTCTCAAAGCACGTCACAATGACAAAAGTGAGTGCTACGGGGCGATAGTCATTTAGTTAAGTTACCTTTGCTTTCTTGGGTAAAGGAACAATGGTGGACATCTTGAAGCATCTGGGGACAACAGACTGGGATAGGGAGAGATTAAATATGTCCGTAAACACTCCAGCCAGCTGGTCTGCACATGCTCTGAGGACGCGGCTAGGGATGCCGTCTGGGCCAGCAGCCTTGCAAGGATTAACACATTTAAAATGTCTTACTCATGTCGGCCACGGAGAAGGAGAGCCCACAGTCATTAGCAGCGGGTGGCATTGTGTTATCCTCAAAGCGGGTGACGGTGTTTAAGCTTGTCCGGAAGCAAGACTGTGTCCTCGCGTAGCTGGTTTCCCCTTTGTAGTCTGTGATTGTCTGTAGACCCTGCAACATTCTGAGCAGTTGAATTGCAACTCCACTTTGTCTCTATACTGACGTTTTGCCTGTTTGATTTCCTTAAGGAGGGAATAACTACACTGTTTGTATTCGGCCATATTCCCAGTCACCTTGCCATGGTTAAATGTGGTGGTTCGCACTTTCAGTTTTGCGTGAATGCTGCCATGTATCCACGGTTTCTGGTTAGGGTAGGTTTTAATTGTCATAGTGGGTACAACATCTCCTATACATTTCCTGATAAACTCAGTCATCGTTTCAGTGCATTCGTCTAGGTTGTTCTCAGAGGCTCCCCGGAACATATCCCAGTACGCGTGATCAAAACAATTTAAGCGCGGATTACAATAGTTCAGACCAGCGTTGAATAGTCCTTAGCACGGTACTTCCTGTTTGAGCTTCGGACTATAGGAAGGGAGGAGCAAAATGGAGTCGTGATCAGAGTTACCAACGGGAGGGCATTAGAGGGCCTTGTAGGCATCTCGGAAGTTGGAGTAGCTGTGGTCGAGTGTTTTAGCAGCGCAAGTACTACAGTCAATGTGTTGATAGAACTTCGGTAATGTTTTCCTCAAATTTGCTTTGTTAAAATCCCTTGCTACAATAAATGCAGCCTCAGGATATGTGGTTTCCAGTTTGCATAAAGTCCAGTTAAGTTCTTTGAGGGCTGTCATGGTATTGGTTTGAGGAGGAATATACATGGCTGTGACTACAACCGAAGAGAAATTCTCTTGGGAGGTAATACGGTTGGCATTTGATTGTGGTATTCTAGGTCGGGTGGACAAAATAACTTGAGTTCCTGTATGTTATCACACCATGAATAGTTAATCATGAAACATACACACCCGCCCTCCTCCTTCCCTGAGAGATATTTATTCCTGTCTGTGCAATGAACGGAGAACCCAACTGGCTGAACGGACTCAGACAGTATGTCCCCGAGAGAGCCATGTTTCTGTGAAACAGAGTATGTTTACAATCCCCTGATGTCTCTCTGGAAGGAAATCCTCGCCCTGAGCTCGTCAACTTTATTATCCAGAGACTGAACATTTGCGAGTAATATACTCGGAAGCGGTGGGTGGTGTGCGCGCCTCCTAAATCCGACAAAGTCCACTCCAAGTACCTCTTTCCCACAGGCAGTGTTTTGGAACAGCCTCTGGAATCAGGTAAATTGCCCTGGAGGGTACGAGCAAAGGATCTGATTACTGGTCGTAATGCTGGTGAGTTACCGTCGCACTGATATCCAAAAGTTATTCCCGGCTGTATGTAATAACAAACAAAAAAATCCTGGCCTAATAATAATAACACATGAAAACAAAATACTGCAAAGTTTCCTAAGAGCTAAAAGTACAGCAGCCCTGTCCGTCAGTTTCATTAGGTCTCTGACAAATCTGGGTTTGGCGGATGCCAGGAGAAAGCTACCTGCCCAAATGCATAGTGCCAACTGTATAGTTCTTGAAGGAGGTATAATGGTCTGGGGCTGTGATGACACTATGTTGCTCCTTGCTGAACCAAGAAAGTTGTTGTAGCAAAGGAGACTTCTGCTTCAGCAGCACATGCAGTTAGGAGAAGAGAAAATGTGCACCTTAAAATTGATTATTTTAATTATTATTTTTCTATTCAAAAAATGGTACAACGATGCCCATTTGGCTGACCTTATCAGTCATCCAAAATTAAATGACAGTCACAGCCCTACTTTTAATAGGTGCTCCTGAGAGTGTCTAAGTGCTACTAATCGGCACACGGCAAAGGGTTGGATCAGCCCCAGATTAACAGCATTATAGTGACTGTGTAGCAAGGTGACAGGCTACTGGAGAACTAGGCTGGTGGTCCAAGACCAGAGGGGATAGACAGGGCTGGTGAGAAACAAAAATGTAGACAGGCTGGACAGGGCTAATGGTGAGTAGTGCTACTGAAAGACGGAGGCAGGCAGACTGGACAGCCCAAGAACACACCAACAGGAAGACAAAAAACACACAACACAGCAATGGTTTACAAAGAGAGTGGTTAGAATATAAACACCAATGGTAATTCTAGTTTATGATGAGTGCAACAACAAGCTACAGCCTCTCTCCATACAACGACTGGAAACAGCTGTCCAAAAACTAAGTAACCAGTCAAATCACTTAACTGGAAAAATACTTTGTAAAAATCTGCCCGCCCCACAAAAACAGGTTTAGAACAAACTAGTTCTACTCTCTTACAGCACAAGTGTTGGGGGCTGCTTGAAGTGGTCCGTCCAGTCAGTCATAGTGGCGTTACTCCAGGAAGGTATTAAAACGCTAATTATGTCCTGTGGAGTTTCCAGACCACCCTGTGGGGATTGGTGCCAGCTTGGTGGAAAGCCTAATTAGCTGATGTAAATACCCAGAATCAGTCCTGTCAGGTGTCAAGAGGAAGGGGCTCGGGTGGGACTGGAGCGGTGTGTCCAGCCTACTACAGCAAGGCAAATCCTTCTACAACACCAGACAGAATGTCTCTTTTGCTCAAGCACACACAAACACACACTTCCTCTAACCCCTTTTAATCTTGTGTTCAATACATACTGTAGGATTAGGCGACCCTCATATGTATGGCTGTGTGTGTCACGACCAGCTACATGAGCGGTATTACATTGTCAAGATTACACAGGCGGAGCTGTTGAGATTGAACTATGACACCATAGATGCAAGAGATCCTCCTTGTGACCCAATTCTTACAGATTGGTCACTTGAATACGACAGGATTCAGATTCTGCCAAACCAAATACCAAGGACTTACAGACTGAGGGGTTGCATCATTGTACTGTTCTCTATTCATTTCTCTGTAGCACAGTCATTTTACTACTCATCCCTTTAGAATGTCTGTTTGAAAATTGTCATGTAACTATAGTGACTTCACCCACTGACTCACCAATGACCTCATCAATGAGTGTGTACACAGCCAGACTGTGTGTATTGCCAGAGCATGTGACTCAATGTCTGTGTATTCATGTGCTGACCATGTGTTATCTGAAGCCTTTGAATGAATGGCCATCTGATCCCAGCCCTACAACAACTTTCAAGCTAAACAAAGTCAGGGGTGCTACCATGGTCCCTGGTATACAGAGCACATATTCAAGCCTCTCATAACAGGTCCAGCTGTTTGACTGCAAAGCACCTAATTAGCACATTGTCCGGAAGCTGTTCAATTATTGATTGTATGCTCAGAAACCAGACAATAAATGGCCTTTAGAGACAAAATGCAATAAAATAAAAAAAGACACAGGATTCCTCTTGAAATAGTTGTTGGACTTCCAAGTGACATCTGAGGAAGAGTTATGAAAATGCACCATAACTAGAGGTCGACCGATTAATTAGGGCAGATTTCAAGTTTTCATAACAATCGGTAATCGGCATTTTTGGACACCGATTATGTCCGATTACATTGCACTCCACGAGGAGACTGCGTGGCAGGCTGCCTACCTGTTGTGCGAGTGCAGCAAGGAGCCAAGGTAAGGTGCTAGCTAGCATTAAACTTATCTTATAAAAAACAACCAAACTACACATGGTTGATGATATTACTAGTTTATCTAGCTTGTCCAGCGTTGCATATAATCGATGCAGTGCCTGTTAATTTATAATTAAATCACAGCCTACTTGGCCAAACAGGTGATTTAACCACCACATTCCCGAAAAAAGCACTGTTGTTGCACCTATGTGTACCTAACCATAAACATCAATGCCTTTCTTAAAATCAATACACAAGTATATTTAGTTAATATTGCCTGCTAACATGAATTTATTTTAACTACGGAAATTGTGTCACTTCTCTTGCGTTCTGTGCAAGCAGGGTCAGGGTATATGCAGCAGTTTGGGCCGCCTGGCTCGTTGCGAACTGTGTGTAGAGCATTTCTTCCTAGCAAAGACCGTAATTAATTTGTCAGAAATGTACATATTTATGACATAACATTGAAGGTTGTGCAATGTAACAGCAATATTTAGACTTAGGGATGCCACCTGTTAATACGGAAAGGTTCCGTATTTCACTGAAAAAATAAACATTTTGTTTCCGGATATGACCATATTAATGACCTAAGGCTCGTATTTCTGTGTTATTATAATATAATTAAGTCTATGATTTGATAAAGCAGTCTGAGCGGTGGTAGTCAGCAGCAGGCTCGAAAGCATTCATTCAAACAGCACTTTCCTGCATTTGCCAGCAGCTCTTCGCTGTGCTTCAAGCATTGCGCAGTTTATGACTTCAAGCCTATCTACTCCCGAGATTAGGCTGGCAATACTAAAGTACCTATTTGAACATCCAATAGTCAAAGGTATATGAAATACAAATGGTATAGAGAGAAATAGTGCTATAATAACTACAACCTAAAACTTCTTACCTGGGAATATTGAAGACTCATGTTAAAAGTAACAACCAGCGTTCATGTTCTGAGCAAGGAACTTAAACGTTAGCTTTCTTACATGGCACATATTGCACTTTTACTTTCTTCTCCAATAATTTGTTTTTGCATTATTCAAACCAAATTGAACATGTTTCATAATTTATTTGAGACTAAATTGATTTTATTGATGTATTAAGTTAAGTGTTCAAATCAGTATTGTTGTAATTGTCATTACTACAAATATATATTTTTTTAAATCGCTTTTTTTGGTCCTCCAATAATTAGTATCGGTATCGGCGTTGAAAAATCATAATTGGTCGACTTCTAACCATAACAGTTTGTTTTGAAGAAGTCTTACAATCCATCCTTGATTCATTTCTGGTTGGCTCACAAATCGCTAACTATCCACCTTCGCTTTCACCATAACAGTAAAAACAAACAAATGAATGCATTAAAACAAGGAGGTAGATCCTTGGCACGGGTGAGGTCGTACTACTTAGCAACCACACATATCTCTTATGATGCAACTTAAACAAACGGCAGAATAAACAAGATGGTAGGTTAAACAAGCTTTTTAGCTAACTTGACTGGATATGCAGCCACGGGAGATAACGTTAGCTGGATATTACTAGCTAGATCATAGTCACAATTTGGTGAGTTCGAAGCTGGAAAAATGACTGGTGGAAAAATGTCTGACCCGAAGCTAGTAATTTAAGTTTACCAGTCTCTCTCAACTCACCAAATATGTTAACGTAGCTAGTTGGTAGCTAACATTAACGTTACCTAAATAACGTTAGATGGATATCTTACAGTTCCTGTCCAACTAGTTTTAGCTGCCTTTCTAATTTGGTGATTCAATCTGTGGTTGACAGCGCTACTAGCCAACTAACTATCCACTCTGCTTGCAATGATGGGGTGCTGGTAGCTAGTTACAGTAACGTTAGCTCATTAATTAACAAGGCGGTTGCTGTCAGGCATCGCTAACATTAGCTATCTAACGTAGCTCAGGGTGTCCCTAACTCGGTCCTGAGGGCACGTTTGGGGTTTTGCCCTACCACTACACAGCTGATTAAATTAATCAAAGCTTGATGATGAGTTGGCTATTTGAATCAGCTGTCTAGCGCTACGGCAACAAAACAAAAAATGTTTACACCAGCGTGAGGTGGGGGGGCATGACCGAGTTTTGGAAACCCTGATCTAGCGAACATTAGCTACACCAAAGACATTATCGGGTGCTGGATTGATTGTATAATGTTATTCGCTACAAACTGCCACCTGCTAATAACGATAGCGAACTGATTACCACGACGAAAAAAAATATATATAGCAGTGGAATGAAGCATTTGTACGAGTCGTGGAGATTTAGCTCCCTAACTTAGTCTAACATCGCTGCTAGCTAACGTTACCTACAATACGTGGATCCCAGAATCAGGGCGATTCCTCTCATCCACGTTAGACAGGGTAGTTAAGCTAGCGTTCGTCGCTAACCACGGTCAACACCAATCGATCCAAATCTCAGTTCAGAAACGAGTACATTATAAAATATTTATGCTTACTTTGATAAAAGCGAGACAATAAATCCGTATTTTCTGTTCATTCATTCGAGGTTGTTTTAATAGACAGAGGCATAAGCTACTGTGCTATTTCTAACTGTTCACACAACGTTCCTTGAAGAAAGGAATCAAAAGGGACACGCCCTTGAGGTAAGGGATTGGAGTCCACCTTTTGCAGACTGGCACACACTACAACGCCATTGGATGTCGATGGTCATCAATCTCACCATAGACGAACAGGATTGGTTTAAATCTCCAGTCAACAAAGGGCGTCACGTTTCCCCGCCTTTTTAGTCCACGACAACGGGTTTCTTAATGGCCATTCGATAATATCTGTGTCTGTTTTTTGTGTCTACAATTTCCCCGGCTTGGTCGTGTACGTTCCCGCCTCTATATTTACATTTAGGATTTATTCAGAGCAGTTATTGGTCATGGCTAGAAGGGATCCAGCTTTTGTCAAATTAACGTCACAAATTTAATTGTTTTGCATTTTAGTTAACCCTAAGCATTTTCCTAACCATGTATCCAACCTGCTACGGTAATTCTCCTAACCTGCTGCGTAAAGTATCCTAACCTGCTACAAAAAGTCTAATCTGATTTCACAAAACCTGGATCCCTTCTAGCCATGACCGCAGTGATTTGCAAGTAAAACGTTCCTCAGCAGATATCAAAAGAAATCAGTGCTTGTAAGAAAAGACAAACGCGCAAAAGACAAACGCGCAAGATATGTTCGATGGAATGGAACATGTTACTTCGATTGGCTGAAAACTATGATATTGCAAGATAATTGCTGTCAAATTATACATGTATTTGAATGAACTACAGGTCTAATGTTCAGATTGACAGTTTTGAATATTCATAATGGTCTACAAAAAAAATGGAATGGCAGCAATAGTCTAACATTTCAATTATGGGGTGCCCTGCCCTTGTAAAACATTTTGATCAGTAGGCCTACAAACACTTTGTTTCAGCATGATTCAGGAACAGAGCACTTTGCAGCCCTGGCTAGACCAACTCGATTGCCCTTGCTCGAAACCCACCACAGTCTTCCCTAAGGCAACTTCATCTGGGCAAGGGCTGCTTTTGTGCTGCAAACAGACTGCATCATATGACACAGTGATTCCTATGCTGATCAGACTCTGCCGGGGCTCCTCTAACCTTTTAAACCACCGCCTGTAATCGCTGACTGCATGCATGGCATTTTCATTGGCCTTGATGTGGTAACTGACAACAGCTGAGCCACAGAAGTGAATCTGATGCAAAAATGAAAACAGCGATTGATGGGGGGAAACAATTATGTGTTTTTATTAATACTCTACCTATGATTGTAATGCTTTGGGCTTTTTGTTTTTGAGGCATCAAAAAACGTTTTGATATGTTTGTATGTTCACAGTCTCCAGTAGTGGACAGACCACTATCTGAGACCACCCACATCTGTGAACTGGCTTGACATTTGAGAAGTTTTGTTCTCATGCATGGAAAACATCCGCAGCAGCGCCAGTGCATGTGTGTGTGAGAAACAGGTGTGCAAACTCACCATGATGTATCGCCAGACAGCATATCCCCCTGCTCACTGTTGTGTAATGGCTATGGATGAGTTAGCTGGCACCAGTCCAGTCTTGCCGCATCACCTCCCTCTACAATGTCTACTTTCACACTGGGCTGATAGGCCATTCAGTGCCACCAGCCAGAGACCAAATCTGTCTTGTGTGTGTGCGTGTGTGTGTGTGTGTGTGTGTATGCGCCCGAGCGTGCCACTGAGTTCATACCCCTTACAGCGGAATAAGTACAGTCCCTCACGCCCTTCATATACATTTTCCCTGCTGGATTTGAAAATACATCAATGCATGTGGGAATCTTACATCATAGTCCTTATCTTAGAGATACTAAATGATTCATGAATCGTGCTAAAAAAGGATGATGAGGCCCTTTTCAAACAAAACTATTATGCCTACAGTAAAGGCATAAAACCTTTGTCTGTCCAATCCCCAGTGCCCAGCCCACGCCCATCCTGAACAGTACAGTATACTCACTGCTGCTGGAGATATGGGTGCAGCCGGTGGTGGTGGGTGGAGGTGAATCAGAGTCCACTGAGGCGGTGTCCTCATCCTGGGAGCAGCCAGCCTGGATGGCCCGCAGGTAGCTGTGGCTGCGGGAGCGGAAGTACGTCGGTGTGGGCAGGTCCAGAGCCTCCACCGCCTGGGACTCCGCCTCGCAGTACAGCGAGCGCCCACAGCCCTGCCCACACACCTGAAAGGACACGTGCAGGTTGACAAGTTGGGGGCGGGGACTTAGGCGACCACTAGATCTCCGCCGCCTGTGAGGCGAAAGCAGTGCCAGTCTCGGGTGGCGGGGCATGCTGCTGGAGTAAGGTGGTGGTGTATGGTCAGAGAGTGTGAAGGATCCTGTTCGTCTCAGCTCACGAGAGCCCAATCAAAAGGACTGTTAGATTTACCAAAGAAACTCATGCACTGATAATGGACATTTTTACTATCTCTAGAGGAAAATGGGTACAGGAGTTATCATGCACGTTCACAATTTTACTTAATGAAATCAATTGATCAAAAAGTAAATCTGCAGTGACCTTGTTGAAAACATCTCATTATTTAAATATTCTGTTTGAGCTTTGCGTCCCCTGATAATCAGTATACTCACTGTACTGTATCTAATGTGAAATACCACACGGAATGTTTAATCAGTGATGATAAGCCAGCAGCATCAGATTTCACTTAACTCCTCTTGCCAGGAGCTAATACAATCACTGCTACTGAGGCACCAGCAGCCTCCCACTACAAGCTGTTCACTCTCTCCACATCATAGTCGTAGTGGTAGGGGTGGTGTCTGGTTTTGCTCAGTTCAGCGGTGCTAATGATCTACAAGACGTTTATTGGTGTAGGACATTTCCAGTCTCTGGCGTTGACAACATGACATGTTCACATAACAGCAGATTCATCAGCAGGAATATATCATAGTACATCTACGTAGCCCAGGGCCAGGGATAGGTTGAACAGGGACAAGGTATTGTCAGACCAGCTGAGTCAACTTCACCAGTCCGTCCTGGGATAAAGGCTTGTTTCAGTTCAAACAGTGCCAGAGTGGAGAAGGAGGAACAATGATAGCTTATTACACCCCAGTCTTCTATGCCAGGCTCCTGTGATGTTTAAAGTTTTAATGATGTTGGTAGCAGGTGGAGTCTCTATTTGTTCATCCTGCTTTTCATTGCAGTGTGAGAGGAGGAGACTGGTGCCAGAGTTGGCACATGGTCATCATTGTGTCCCCCAAGAAAGAAAGAGGATGTAACATGGATGCTCAGTATTCAAAATCCATTCTGAAACTTCATGTAAATCAAATGATGAAACGTCACGCCATTCCATGATTTTTACAATAAGAGCCTATTCCTTGGTTGCTGCTTATCCGTTATTTGATCCGTTTGAATCTTGCAATACTTTTTATCATGGTTTTGGAATGATTATTACCATCTTGAAACCATCTTTCCGGTCTATCATTTTAGCATGTAAACTGATAATGTCTGTACTTCTTTGTATACCCAGTGAAAATACTTGAAGGAAAAGGCATCGATGTGTTACAACCTTTCCTATATTTGATTTTATGCGCATTTACCTCCATGTACAACAATGCAGATCCTTTGAAGCCTGTTCTCCTGCTATGGCAGCCATCATAATCCATCAGATATCAATCCTGATAAAACGTTGCAGTTCATTCAGAAAATACTTGCTTTTGTCCCAAAACAGATTTTACTGTCATCTCCCAAATTCAATTACTGAAATATGATAATAAAAAAAGCTTCCTGTGAGGTAAAGAGCGCAATTCCATTGTTGTCATCTGTAATATTATGCCATTTTAACTCCATGAGCAAAAGTGGCTCCGGATGTTCCATCTGAAAGGAGTCTGCTGGTTTTGATAAAAACAGAATGTCCTCAGGATTAGAAGGAGGCGCATGTCCCAGTCTTAACTTCTGAAAATTACTTTCAAGCATCATTCCTGTTCTTGTCTCTTCTGGCTTACTGGATGTTTAACCAATCAGCGTCTCACACATAATCTGAAATGTTCTATCCCATCCTGCAGTCATAGAAATAGAGGATTCGGCTGTCAACATCCCACTCATTTCTGGTTGTTGTTTCAGGCTTGAGGCTTGTCTTTGCACTGATTGAGGGCATTCTTTATGAATAATTCATTTAATACAGTTGTACTTTTATTAGTTAATTATGCCTACATGTATCTGTCAAACTGTTATGATGTGTTTGTTGTATGGGGGTACTATTCCTACACACACTGACAGGCCTGTTTGAGACCCTGATAAAGAGTGTAATGAGTGAATAGGGAGAGTGGATTTACAGTACATACCTGACCACTGCTCATCATGGCCCTGCCCAGGGTAGCATAACCTTGGTGGTAGTCTCTGCGATCGTCCCAGTGCCGCATGGCCATCGGGGGCTCGCACGGGCTCACCAGGCTGTCCAGGTTGTCCAGGCTCCGATTGGTGGAGAGTTCTCTCAGGGAGGGGAGACAACTACAGGGGTAGAGGGGAGAATTAGTTGCTGAAAGAACCCCTCAACCATAAGGAAAAAACCTGGATGAAGGGTGGGGAGGATACGGGACATCTTGGGTTGATGAGAACCGCATCCATTTTCAGCGGATGCTTTGAACGTCCCCAAATTTCTTGTGATTTTGTGAGATCAAATACCAGCGAGATGAGAGGATAGCAGAGTGGAGAATAGTTGGGTATCAAAATGACAGCACAGAGGACACATTGAGTCGTCAGCAAACATCAAAACAAAAGGGAGAGAATTATTATTTTGCTTTGTAATCATCAATGGAATTTGCTGAGACAGAGTGGTTGTTTCCTTTGTTCTGAGTTGCTTGACGAGGAGGCACCTGTTAGTGGGAATGTGTGTGCAGGTGCGGAGGGTGGGGGTGGAAAGGGTTTGTATGGGGGATCAGTGGTTTATGATGAGAGACGTGACAGGAGTGGCTGTGGCTGGGATACTAACACACCACTCAGAGCAATTGGTAATATATGGGGTGTGGGCAGGGGAACAGGACAAAGCACTGGGTTGGTTAGAGAAGTGGCAGCAGAGGTGGGCATGTGTGAGTGGAGGGCCGTGCTGCCTCCCTCCCTAAGACACTGACCTGGCCAAATGCTGCATTGAGCATGCACTCTGTAGTGGAGACCACAGTATCCCATTATCCTCCAGCATGGGTGCATAGCCGCGAGGCCTGTCGGTGCGAGCGGTGGGGAACATGACAAAACATTTCACATTTTTGACCTTAAATGGAAACGTTTGGTTACCTGTTGTTGGTAGGTGATTTCCTTTTTCTATAATTGAACAGCCCATAAGAACATGTTACACTGATATAGTTGTATCTAGTCATGAACATGAGTCTGCTGCAGCCTGCAGGTTTTACCCTGCACACATTATGTAGTAAATGTTCAATGTCAGTGTCAGGATGCTGCCCTCTGCTGTCCATTTGTGGTGTTCACTTTCATTTCATTCTATTCTATTATATTCACTCTCAGAGCAGACAGGTTTCCATGCAGGGTGTGTGTAGCTACTCCTCTGTATAAGAATAAGTTCCCCCAGACATCCCATATTATCTGTTCTGTCATGACATAGATTGCTAAGGAAAATTAACTCCTCTTCAGAAACATACAGTATCTAAACAGTATTAACTACAGTATGATCTACATGCATATTTCCTCTTGTATCTAGCTCTCTCACTTGTGTGGTGGTGGAGGCTGATGCTCGCTCAAGGACTGATGGGTGGCCTTCAGGTAGCTCTGGCGGCGGGCGGCTGTTTTGGGCGAGGGTTTAGGACTTCCCTCTGAGTCCTCGCTGTCCTGGTCCACGTCCCCCATGGCCTTGACGTAGCTGCCGCTACGCATCCTCCGGCAGGGGATCTCAAGGCCCCTGGGTCGGCCCCGGCCCCCCAGCGTAGCACTCCAGTCACCCAGTGGAACCTACAGACAGTATGGGGCCACACACCATCCCACTGTGACTCACTGAGCCACCACACCTTCATCTCTACTTTATCATCTCCACTTTAACTAGTTTAAAGACCCAGTGCAGTCAAAAACGTGATTTTTCTGTGGTTTATATATATTTATACACTATGAAATAATAATGTGAAATTCTGAAAATTATGATAATGCCCTTTTAGTGAAATGTCAGCCTGTTTTGGTGGGATGGAGTTTTGGCTAGTAAGGCATTTAATTGTTACCCAGAAATAGTTTGATATTGAGGTAAAAATGGCTGCATTGGACCTTTAATGCGACAGACCTTGAATGTGTCATTTAATTTCATTTGAATGTATTGTGTGGGTATTTGTAATGAATTTGAATAATGGGATTATAGACCGTAAATGTCACGATGCTGCTGAAGTAGTTAAAAGGGATTCAAATGAATTAGGTTTTAAAACAAATCTCCTAATTTCTGAGATTTAGTGGCTGTGGCTGCTAGTGCCTAATGTGAATAATACTCACTGGGCCTCCTACCTGGAGGTACTGACAGGTCAGGTCCTGGTGACACGACTTAGATTTAAGCAGCGTCCTGTTGACAGTGGCTGAACCCTTCTGGAGCACCTGCCTGGCCTGGCTGAGGGTCAGTGTGGACCAGGAGCCTCGCTTCACCAGGGTGCTCTCTCTGCCTCCTCCTCCCACCAGCTCCCCTCCCCTAGTCCCTGTCATTGCTTGCGGGCAGGCCAGGTATTTGAGGTCGCTGCTGCTCTTGGAGGCCTTGAGTGTGTGGGCAGAGATGGTGTTGTAGCCATGTGGGAGGTGCCTGGGAGGAGCCTGGCTGTCAGACACCGCCCTGCCCAGCGTCATCATGCTAAGTGGGTTACGGTAGCCCACGGCGATAGTGCCAACTTTGGTGGTTGTGTCACTATCCAGGGCATCGTCTGAGCTCCAAAGCCCCAGTGCATTTTGCTTGCTAGGTCGCTGCTTCAGCGTTTCAGTCTTAGCACTGTCTTTACTCTTACTCCTGCAGGTCTGCCTTGTCCCCTCCTCACCTCCCCCTGCAGTGCTGTTCATGTTGCCCTTGACCACCGAGCCCTCCAGCGACTGGGACTTGTTGAATAGCTTCTGGACAGAGTGCATGATGTGGCGGATCCGTCCGGGACTCTCGCTGCGCTGCTTGGCCACCCTGCCCCGGTGGAATTGGAGGGTACTGAAGCCATCCCTCTGCAGGGGCAGGTGCTTCTCCAGCTGGTCTAGCAGGTTAGATGGCAGCCGGTTCATCTTGGCCGCTGCCGCAGAAGAGATGGTAGCTGATCCACTTGTGATCATGGGAGCCCCACTGAGGCCCAGACCCATGCCCATTGACATGGAGGTGGACAGGGTGCCCACCCGGCTGCCACCAGGCCTACCTCCGCCCCCAGCAGGGACCATGCAGCCCTGGGAGTAGTCAGACTGTTCCGGTTGGGAGGTGACGTGGAGTCGGGGGAAAGTGCTGCTGTTGGACATCTGGTTCAGGGGCAGTAGGCACTCCGGAGGCAGGGGTTGGGGGTTGGAGGCCTGGTAGTGGTGGAGTTGGTGGGGGTCCAAGGTGCCGTAGTGGTTCATGGTGGGGCTCAGAAGGAAGGGACCATGGGGGTCAGAGGTCAAGGGGTACAGGGCCTTCTGGGAGCCCCCCGATGGCTCACAGGAGTCCGACAGGTGACGGCTGCGATTGGCACCTAACCCTTTCATGGTGGCCACAGTGCAGGTCTGCTGCTGCTCTTAGAACATGTCTCCAGCTGGGGCGCATTTACAGCCCTGGAGGGCTCATCCTGGAACAGAGGGGAATAGGATATCTATTAGAATATACAGTATAAGAAAGAGGAATTGATTGTTACAGTATGAATACGACTCATAGTACGACTCAGTATGAGTGCGACTCATACATTACACTTTCCCCTCTGCTGTGATGATGCTGGAGTCAAGCAGTAAAGAACAACCTTTAGTGTTTATAGTACGAGGCTCTACAAATCCACTTAAGCTCATAAACACATTAGAGTTGGAGCTCATTAAGCTCTTTTAAGTACTGTAGTGGAGCACTAACTTAAGAGACATATTGAGAGCTTGGGACTATAAGGTTGTGTCTGCAAAAAGATGATTCAGAGATAATTGGCTTTAAAGTTCAGTAACATTTCAACTAACTATCTACTAACCCTAACCCTCATCCTAACCCTAAACTTAACCCTTACCCTAACCCTTACTCTAACGTTAATCCTTACACTAACTCTTATTCTAAACCGTAACCTTAGCAAGCAGTTGCTTATCAACAGTTAGTCAGTTGCTTATCAGCAGATACTTTGTTGATAGTATGACCATCTGTAGACAATATGGACTATCCAAATATAGTAGGACCTGAAGTTCTGAACCCTCATTGGTTTGAATTGTGTCAGATTTTTTTTTTTAAATCTTGTATTCTTTTGAACTTAACAACTTGAATTGGGGTATTTAGAGATCTATATAGGTAGAGAACATTGAACAGAACAAGACTATGTCAATAATTACATTTTGACAAAAACACAGATAGAACCTTATAGAACCTTATAAGCTCTTAATATGTGTCACACAGCACTTCTTCAGCCATGTTTTTGATAAAGCTAGACCAAAATGTGCTGTAAAACACAGAGGAGTTGCCCTCTGCCAGCAGATTTTTTGATCTTCTCCGAGACACTGGCCCACACACATCACCATGTCCGCACGGTTCTCCAACTAACCAGCAGGTGGAGCTACAGAACAAACCAACAACATGCAGGAGTCAAGGGTAGGCCAGGGATTAGAAAACATCAGGACTGAGCTCAGGACAGAGAATTTCTAAGTACATACCGCTCTGCTCATAAAAATTACATGACTATCTTTATATGCAGACTACATCAAGTGGGAAATTCAAATTTACCATCTGTGCTTATAAGTATTTTAACGGTCACTGCCTATTTTCTTATGTCTTTGATCCCGCTAACGGGATCGATATGACAACAGCCAGTGGAAGTGCAGGGCGCCAAATTCAAAACAACATAAATCTCGTAATTAAAATTCCTCAAACATGGAAGTATTTCACACCATTTTAAAGATAAAGTTGTTGTTAATCCCACCACAGTGTCCGATTTCAAAAAGGCTTTACAACGAAAGCACACCGAACGATTATGTTAGGTCTGCACCTAGTCACAGAAAAACACAGCCATTTTTCCAGCCAAAGAGGAGCCACAAAAAGCAGAACTAGAGATACAATTAATCACTAACCTTTGATGATCTTCATCAGATGACACTCATAGGACATCATGTTACACAATACATGTATGTTTTGTTCAATAAAGTTCATATTTATATCCAAAAATCTCAGTTTACATTGGCGCGTTACGTTCAGTAATGTTTTGCTTCCAAAACATCCGGTGATTTTGTAGAGAGCCACATCAATTTACAGAAATACTCATAATAAACATTGATAAAAGATACAACTGTTATGTATGGAACTTTAGATAAACTTCTCCTTAATGTAACCGCTGTGTCAGATTTCAAAAAAGCTTTACCGAAAAAGCACACCATGCAATAATCTGAGTACTGCGCTTAGACAATAAAACAAGCCATACAGATATCCATGTTGTGGAGTCAGAAATAGCATTATAAATATTCACTTACCTTTGATGATCTTCATCAGAATGCACTCCCAGGAATCCCAGTTCCACAATAAATGTTTGATTTGTTCGATAAAGTCCATCATTTATGTTCGTGCGTTTAGTACACAATCCAAAATCATGACGCGCAGGCAAGTCCAGGCGAAAGTTCAGAAGAAAAGTCATTACAGTTCGTAGAAACATGTCAAACGAAGTACAGAATCAATCTTTAGGATGTTTTTTATCATAAATCTTCAATAATGTTCCAACCAGAGATTTCCTTTGTCTGTAGAAATGCAATGGAATGCAAGCTAACTCTCACGTGAGCGCGCGATCAGCTCATGCCACTCTGGCAGACCTCAGCTCCCATTCCTCCCTCCTTCACAGTAGAAGCATCAAACAAGGTTCTAAAGACTGTTGACATCTAGTGGAAGCCTTAGGAAGTGTGAATATGACCCCATAGACACTGTATATTCGATAGGCAATGACTTGAAAAACTACAAACCTCAGATTTCCCACTTCCTGGTTGGAGTTTTTCTCAGGTTTTTGCCTGCCATATGAGTTCTGTTATACTCACAGACATCATTCAAATCGTTTTAGAAACTTCAGAGTGTTTTCTATCCAAATCTACTAATAATATGCATATGTTAGCAACTGGGCCTGAGTAGCAGGCAGTTTACTCTGGGCACCTTATTCATCCAAGCTACTCAATACTGCCCCAAGCCATAAGAAGTTATTAAAGCACCAAATTAATGTCTGACTGAAATTCAAAGGCGATTAACTTATTTTTATGATTTTATCAAGCTTATTTAGCAATACAAATATAAACTGTGTGTGCATTTCACTGCTGAGAGTGTAACCCTGTCTTCCACTCTGTCTGCCCATATGTTCTGGGTTTGGTGCGTAGGAATGCAGACCTTGCTGCCGCAACCACCCTGTACAAGTGGAAGGTGAACTGCAGGTAGAAACAGATTCAGGTTCACAGAGGTTAACATGGGGAATAAAGGAAACATCTACAGAAGTCCGACACGGGTTGGCCCCCCCATTTAAATATTTTCATGGGAGGGACTGGAGAGGATCCAATGTGAGTGTAATCTCAGATGTGGTATTCTGTATTCCTGACCTCAGTTAACTCTCCTGGCTGTCACAACCTGACCATAGACAGAGGTGATGGTAGAGTGCTCAGGGAATCAGGAATTATTGTGAAGCAGAGCTGATAGCTCAGCCTGGTTTCAGTGACTAGACGTAACATAGTACATTTAAATCCAGGACACTGAAATTAGTATGACATGTTACGTTCGGTATGGTTACATAGAACAGATGGTTACTTAAGGCAAAAATGAAAGTAGGGTGGTTGGTCGAGGTGGATGAGTAGGTGTCTAACTAGAACGTCTAGCAATCCAAAGGTAGCGAGTTTCAATCTCATCACAGACAATTTTAGCTAATTAGCAACTTTTCAACTACTTACTACTTTTTTAGCTACTTTGCAACTACTTAGCATGTTAGCTATTCCCTTCCCCTAACCTTAACATTTTTGCTAACCCTAACCCTTTTAGCAAACCCTTCCCTTAACCCTAAACCTTACTTTACCATAATCTTAACCCTAACCCCTAGCCTAGCTAACATTAGCTAACTAGCTAGAATTTGAAACATATCATACGTTGGGCAAATTGGTAACATATTGTACGTTCTGCAAATTCGTAACATATCATACAAATTGTAATTCGTAACATATCATACGAAATGGGTGATGGACATCCACAAATTAATACATACCATATGAAACTTAACATATCATACTAAATGGTGTGTGTCGGATTTACGTACAGAATAATACGAAATGCTCTGAGACCAGGTTGGATGGCTCCTCTCTCTCTCACTGCTGAATGGCTGTTGTGACATCACCTCTCTAAGACAGGAGACAAGGGGTCCTAAAGCTCTGATGAATGTGGGCCGTATTGTCCTGCCATGGAATTAAAGTCCCATGTGGCCTGTCTGTCAACACGGATAGTGGTTTCCACAGCAACAGGCAGTGCTGGCAAGGTTAGTCAGTCTACACACGTCTCTCAGTATGTTCGTTGGTTCTCTCTTGCTGGTGCTTCTGACATCCCAGCGCTGCCTGGCAAAAAAAATGATCTCCGGTACAATGACTCAGGTTACATGCAGCTGGAAGCCTAAAGCATGCTGAGGAAATTGATGATGGAACTGTATGTGGTCACAAGAAAACTAGTGGTAGCCTAGGAATGATTTTTGGAATCAGGAGGGTGCCATGTTTTCCTAGTAGCTCAGAGTAATCGGTTCTTCCTTAAAGCTCTGTAAACATTACATTAAAAAATATTTTTAAAAAGCCCATATTTATTTGAGACTACTGCTTACCATGCAAGTTGCTTCCTAGAGGAGTAATAACTGTATCATTGAACACACTGCATGGTCATTCAGCATCTCCCTCTACAGCATAGTTGGAAATAAATCCTGCCTCGGAGTTGAGCATGTAGCGCTCACATTTCATTACCACAACATTAGTTTGGGGTTTGTTTCCTTTATCTAACCTTGTGCACCTCATCTGCTGTATGAGAGCTCCCACTTATCTCAGTCTGTGTCAGCTGAAGCAGAGCAGCGCCGTGACAAATACAGCAAGCTTTACAGCAATATAGGCTTTTGTAATTTATCTGCCTAAGCCACACACACACACACACACACAAACGGACGCACGGGAGCCCACACGCACACTAACACATGCACGCACACACATGCATACACATACTCAAATACACACATACATAGACACCCGTACCCATACACACAGCACTCTATAGAGAGATGGTGAGAAGTGCTGCAGCGTAAAGGAATCCATGCATTTCTTGTTCCCAGGGTCAGCCTGACTTCTCTATGGAACCTGGACCACAGGCTCAGAGTTAATTATCAAGTAGAGGGAGGATCCCCTGGGCCCAGGCTGTAAATGCCTGTCACCAGTTCACACACACACAATGGGGAAGCACAGGCTTAGCGTTAGTGTCATGGGAGCTGTGGCCTGCCTGCCATGGTAAAAGAGATGTACACTGAGTCAAGGGCAAAACGTTGGTGTGGGTCCTCCTCCATTTATTTTACATCTTCCTGCAATTCTACACAGTTTGACTTATTATGCCTCTCTTGACGAGTATTTTGAGGGTTATATGGAGATGTATTTTGAAGGCTATTTTGAGGGGTATTTTGATAGATATTTTGAAGGGTATATGGAGGGATATTTTGAGGGTTATATGGAGGGGTATTTTGAGTGGTATGTGGAGGGATATTTTGAGGGGTATATGGTGTATTTTGAGGGGTATATGGAGGGGTATTTTGAAGGGTATTTTGAGGGATATTTTGAGGAGTATATTCCTGCATATTTTGAGGGGTATACAGTATTGAGGGATATTTTGAGTGGTATTTTGAAGGACTTCTACAGGGGAATTTTGAGGGTTATATTGAGAGATATTTTGAAGGACATCTGGTATTGTGCTGTGTGACAAAACTGCACATTTTAGAGTGGTTTTTTATTGTCCCCAGCACAAGCTGCACCTGTGTAATGATCATACTGTTTAATCAGCGTCTTGATATGCCATACCTGTCAGGTGGATGGATTAGCTTGTCAAAGGAGAAATGCTCACTAACAGGGATGTAAACAAATATGTGTACACAATTTGAGAGAAATAAGATTTTGTGCATATGGAACATTTCTAGCCTCTTTTATTTCAGCTCATGAAACATGGGACCAACACTTAACATGTTGGGTTTATATTTCTGTTGAGTATATAATGCTATTCTACACAGTCATGAGGCTGAGAGAAACATTATACGTTTTAAAGCTAATTTCCTGCAATTCTACACATACTTATGACGTGTTCATATGCTATCTGGGGGGCCACTGACCTCCAGGGTAATCCCAACCCCAAAAAATATTTATATATACAAAATAAATAAAAAATATTTTAAATAAATTATTGTGGGGGACGAATAGACCTGTCCACCCATCCCATGTGACAATTTCGCCCATGCCCTGAGTGACAAGACTGCTGGGTCTGTTTAAGCAGCAAGCTGTTTGCCTCTGTGTGTGTGTGTGTGTGTGTGTGTGTGTGTGTGTGTGTGTGTGTGTGTGTGTGTGTGTGTGTAAACATGTAGATGACAATCATTTGTTAGTGTACTTTATGTGATATGCATATTTGTGAGGAGGAAAAGGAGGGGTATTGGGGAGTATCACTATTGAATGTGTATAGCCCTATTCAGTGGTGGGGTTTTCAACAATGAGCAGAGCACAGAGACAGTTCCAAGCCTAATCAGCAGCCTTCAAGCCACAGCTGGCTGACATTAACCTGTGTTAGTGAACCCCCCAGTGTCAGACACTGTTTATCATATTCCACACTGGGAGCAGAGCATACTTCTGCTCTCATGTCTCCCTCATATGGATCTTTGATACTATAGGACTCCCCGTTGATAGAAATGATGCTACTATTTGAAAGCTGCTCCAGACGTTCCTACATACCGTGAAGTGTCAGTGAATTTCAGAATGCCATATTTTCTTGGTTTAAGTAAATGGCATGGTGTTTGATGCATTGTGTAAGGGTTGATTTTTGGTTGTTTGGAGACTGAAATCCAGCAGGTCTGTGAACTACTAGTGTGTGAAGTGTTTGGTATAAGCCAAGGGCACAAAAATCAATATAAAATACTATAGAAATTAGATTGGACATGTGTGGTGCAGTGTGCACCCACACAGAGGACGCCAGTGATCAAGGTGTTTTGGTGCCATTCAAGTAAATGGAAATTCTTCAGGCTGTGCAGGGCTTGCTGGATGCAGATTAAAAGGTAAAACAGCAAACCTGCATAACCTAGAAAGTACAAACACTCTTTACTAACACCTACCAGGTAGAGGAGTATGTGTCATTTGATGTTGCTGATTTGGTGCAGAACAATTCTAAGAAGAAACATGTGACAGCAAAAAAGCAAGGGACATTTGTGTTGTTTTGGCACACATATCATCTACAGAGGCATATGAAATCAAAGAGACAGAGATCTCTTTTAATTCACATTCCTGCATATAATACTGTTTGATGTTTGACATTGACTCATATCTCTGTCATCAATAATTATTTAACAGACAAAACATTGAAATTATCCTTTAATAGTCTCCCCCCCCCACCATATCTAACAGAATCACATTGCAGAGATGAGATGGTAGGAAACCTATCACCCTTCACCGATGAGCATATTTATTAGTATTATTTACTATTTGATGAAAAAAGATGAGGAAATTATCCAGGTCCGTAAGGAATGATAATTCCAAAACTGCAATTTTAGTGGTCGAATGATTATGAGGCAAAGGTACACAAGATTTCAATTGATTTCCATTGTTCAAAATGTTCTAACTCTGACCACTGCACTTCAAGTGATTTTGTCCTACAGTAGGCTGAAAACACTGTCACTGTTTCTAATCATAGATAGAGAGCACATGAAGGAGACTATAAATCATCATTAGTCATTTAGGTCAACATTGGATCATTCAGAGATCCTCACTGAACTTCTGGAGAGAGTTTGCTGCACTGAAAGTAAAGGGGCTGAATAATTTTGCACGCCCAATTTTTCAGTTTTTGATTTGTTAAAAAAGTTTGAAATATCCAATAAATGTCGTTCCACTTCATGATTGTGTCCCACTTGTTGTTGATTCTTCACAAAAAAATACAGTTTTATATCTTTATGTTTGAAGCCTGAAATGTGGCAAAAGGTCGCAAAGTTCAAGGGGGCCGAATACTTTCGCAAGGCACTGTATATCTGATATGGGCAGAAAGCTTAAATTCTTGTTAACGTAACTGCACTGTCCAATTTACAGTAGCTATTACAGTGAAATAATTCCACGCTATTGTTCGAGGAGAGTGCACAATTATGAACTTGAAAATGTATTAATAAATCAATTAGGCACATGTGGGCAGTCCTGATACAATATTTTGAACAGATATGCAATGGTTCATTGGATCAGTCTAAAACTTTGCACATACACTGCTGCCACCTAGTGGACAAAATCTAAATTGTGCCTGGGCTGGAATAATACATTATGGCCTTTCTCTTGCATTTCAAATATAATGGTACAAACCCCCTCCCAAAAAACTTGTTTTTTTCTTTGTATTATCTTTTACCAGATCTAATGTGTTATAGTCTCCTACATTCATTTCACATTCCACAAACTTCAAAGTGTTTCCTTTCAAATGGTATCCAGAATATGCATAACCTTGCTTCAGGTCCTGAGCAACAGGCAGTTAGATTTGGGTACGTCATTTTAGGCAAAAAATGAAAAAAATAGGTCTTAAGATACAAGCTCTCACAGTCTCAAGTCATCCATGTTTCTCAAAAGTAAAATTTCAAAGTGTTTAAGATTAAGTTTAGACATTAACAGCTAATGGTTAAGGTTTGGGATAGTCGTAAAACCAAAATATTAAAAACAACTTCTATTGTTGGATTCAAACATGAAACCTTTGAAATCAGAGGTAGATGCTTACACCTATTCACCATCCACGTCCACAACGCACTATCCAAACTGAAACCTATGTGAAGGTAACAGTGCTCAATGCTGCACCTAGTGGCCGGTTTCCACATCATCTCCCGACACCCTCAGACATGGTGAATACTGACTTGTATCACGGGTGACCTACCTGTCTTTTTTAAACACAGTCTGAGCCTGATTGTGACACAAATCAAGCTTTGCATCACACAAAATATATTCTGTAAAGGCTTAGTTTGGAAGCACATTTTTTTGGTGACTGCCTCTCTGCTTGGCCTTAAAGAGCTTTAATTTGTGTAACACTGAGTTTATTAAGTGCAAATAAGATACAAGAGAGCGGGGGACAGACTGTCAAAAATGAGCAATGTGCCTTCTTTGATGAAGCTTCTGATCTGAAGAGTACAAAAGAGAGTCAGAGAGGGTTTCGTCTTCCAGCATCAGATCAGTCTATTTAGTTTAGCGCTGTAAGATTTGCACACTAGGCCCAGTGCAATCAAAATGTTCCTGTGTTTTGTATCATATTGTACAACAGCTGTAAAAGTGTGTAGAAATTGGATCAGCATTATTTCCTGATAGTTGATGTTTGAAAATACAATCTACACAGGACCTTCTAATTAGCGGGCGGGAGTTTTGGCTTTCCATGGTGACATTACCATGCGGTAAATTGGTTAATAGACCAATAACAAAAATATTTCCATACCTCTCTGCCAATTTCAGCTTGTTTTCAGTTAACCCTCACGACTCAGATCAGTCCCAGCAAAATTCTTGCTTGAGAAATGTTTGCCCATTTTAATGGAAATCTATTACAGTAAGGTACTTCTTTGTTACCCAGAAATTATTTGATATTGATATAAAATGAGAATTCTGAAGATTTGATCTGGCTCTGGTTAATGCAGCAAGCAGCTACACAAATAATTTTAAAGCAATATATTTGTCTAGTGACGACAAGCCAGTATTGAACTTTATTTTCCAGACCTGAACCCGGTTAGGCAGTGGAGCCAGGGATTTATTACCAAGCCAAACCCCACAGTGTCCTGCCACTAACCAGGCCTGTAATGAATGTGCAAAGTAGCAGTGCATTTCCCCTTCAGTCTGTGGTGAGGAGGAGGACAGAGGTATTGATCCAGGCCAGGGACAGCTCCTTGTTCAGGGGTGAATATATAGCTGCCTGCTGGGCATCGGCTTTAGAAAACACTCCCTAAATAATCACCTCCCTTTCTCTTTCCTTCACTCTCTCTTTCTCATGCGCTCTCTCTCTCTCACTCTCAGACCTTGGCATCAAGGTCGTGTATATCACCCAAATGCTTTGGGATTTTGTTATGTGTGGTCTAATAGTTTTTTATGAACATATGGACTGAATCAGTAATACATTTTAAGGGCATTCATGGCCAATGCCTGGGTCTCAAAGATAGCAAATCATAAGGACTGACATTTACACATTCACATGGCACTTAAAAATTCATAATCCTTCCAAAATTCATGAAGCCCCTGTTCACCCAGGATTGACACTTTACATAAGAGCACACACGTCATTAGTCCCATTGTCTGCCAAGTAGCTCCCAGTCGCCTGTTTCTGTCACAAGTGGCTCTTTTTGTTAGAGCCAGTCCCAGCTGTATTCCCTTGGGGGGGGGGGGTGGGGGGGGGGGGGCTGTCTGAGCAGCAGAGACCCAGATAAGGCTGAGGATGACAAGGCTAATCAAAGGACAACCATTAGCATTGTGTTGTTTATTCAAGAGCCTCACTTCCAGCTCAGATATGATTATGATTAGAGAAGGACACATCTCAGACTGGAGCTGTAAACAAGCAAGACTTTACCATTTATCCTCCACAGAGTCTGCATTATTAGATACAAGAAGTAATGTAGGCTAGCCTTGGATTTTAAACAGTGTTATTTCTCCTCTTTTGTTCATGTGTCCCAGAATGGGCAATTACAGTGGGTTGTGAAAGTATTTACCCCCCTTGGCATTTTCCTATTTTTTTACATTACAACCTGTAATTTAAATATATTTTTATTTGGATTTCATGTCATGGACATACACAAAATAGTCAAAATTGTTGAAGTGAAATGAAAAAAAAACTTGTTTAAAAAAATACAAATAAAAAACCCTGGAAAAGTGGTGCATGCATATGTATTCCCCCCCTTTGCTATGAAGCCCCTAAATAAGATCTGGTGCAACCAAATACCGTCACATAATTAGTTAAATAAGTTAAATAAGCAATCTAAGTGTCACAAGATCTGTCACATGATCTCAGGATATATACACCTGTTCTGAAAGGCCCCAGAGTCTGCAACACCACTAAGCAAGGGGAACCACCAAGCAAGCGTCACCATGAAGACCAAGGAGCTCTCCAAACAGGTCAGGGACAAAGTTGTGGAGAAGTACAGATCAGGGATGGGTTATAAAAAATATCAGAAACTTTGAACATCCCACGGAGCACCATTAAATCCATTATTAAAAAATTGAAAGAATATGGCACCACAACAAACCTTCCAAGAGAGGGCCGCCCACCAAAGCTCACAGACCAGGCAAGGAGGGCATTAATCAGAGAGGCAACAAAGAGACTAAAGATAACCCTGAAGGAGCTGCAAAGCTCCACAGCGGAGATTGGATTATCTATCCATAGGACCACTTTAAGCCGTACACTTCACAAAACTGGGCTTTACAGAAGAATGGCCAGAAAAAAGCCATTGCATAAGGAAAAAAATAAGCAAACACATTTGTTGTTCGCCAAAAGGCATGTGGGAGACTCCCCAAATATATGAAGAAGGTACTTTGGTCAGATGAGACTAAAATTGAGCTTTTTGGCCATCAAGGAAAACCATGTCTGGCGCAAACCCAACACCTCTCATCACCCCGAGAACACCATCCCCACAGTGAAGCATGGTGGTGGCAGCATCATGCTGTGGGAAGTTTTTAACCGGCAGGGACTGGGAAACTGGTCAGAATTGAAGGAATGAAGGATTGCGCTAAATACAGGGAAATTCTTGAGGCAAAGCTGTTTCAGTCTTCCAGAGATTTGAGACTGGGAAAGAGGTTCACCTTCCAGCAGGACAATGACCCTAAGCATACTGCTAAAGCAACAGTTGAGTGGTTTAAGGGGAAACATTTAAATGTCTTGGAATGATATAGTCAAAGCACAGACCTCAAATCCTGCAGTGCCAGACGTGTCCCCCTGCTTAAGCCAGTACATGGCCAGGCCCGTCTGAAGTTTGCTAGAGAGCATTTGGATGATCCAGAAGAAGATTGGGAGAATGTCATATGGTCAGATGAAACCAAAATATAACTTTTTGGTAAAAACTCAACTCGTCGTGTTTGGAGGACAAAGAATGCTGAGTTGCATCCAAAGAACACCATACCTACTGTGAAGCATTGGGGTGGAAACATCATGCTTTGGGGCTGTTTTTCTGCAAAGGGACCAGGACGACTGATCCGTGTAAAGGAAAGAATGAATGGGGCCATGTATCGTGAGATTTTGAGTGAAAACCTCCTTCCATCAGCGAGGGCGTTGAATATGAAACGTGGCTGGGTCTTTCAGCATGACAATGATCCCAAACACACCGCCCGGGCAACGAAGGAGTGGCTTCGTAAGAAGCATTTCAAGGTCCTGGAGTGGCCTAGCCAGTCTCCAGATCTCAACCCCATAGAAAATCTTTGGAGGGAGTTGATAGTCCGTGTTGCCCAGCAACAGCCCCAAAACATCACTGCTCTAGAGGAGATCTGCATGGAAGAATGGGCCAAAATAGCAGCAACAGTGTGTGAAAACCTTGTGAAGACTTACAGAAAATGTTTGACCTCTGTCATTGCCAACAAAGGGTATATAACAAAGTACTGAGATAAACTTTTGTTAATGACCAAATACTTATTTTCCACCATAATTTGCAAATAAATTCATTAAAAATCCTACAATGTGATTTTCTGGATTTTTTTTCTCATTTTGTCTGTCATAGTTGAAGTGTACCTATTATGAAAATTACAGGCCTCTCTCATCTTTTTAAGTGGGAGAACTTGCACAATTGGTGGCTGACTAAATACTTTTTTGCCCCACTGTATGTATTGATTGAGGTGGACATAGTTACAAAGTTCATACAGTCTGGCTCTGATAAGGTGACTGTAGTGAGAGCATAATTGTATGACAGCCTGCTGCTGCATGCCTGCCTTAAGGGTCTATTATATTCCAAAACGTGTGCGCATACGCACAGCAGTGTTCTAGAACATTGGACCGTTGGCTTCCATACTTTTCAAATTCTCTGTGCAGCTCAAGCAATTTCTCTAACTGTCAACACATTCAAATTAATAGAGGACGTGTACCAGAGCCGCGTTGGTTGGTAATTGGTGCGCGTTCGGGCTGTCCGTCTCCTGTGGATGGTGGTCTCAGAGCCACATAGCTATGTCACAATAGCTCGCAGGACTATCGCGTCTCAGCGTCTGTGGACTTTGATTTACGCTTTACCCAGCAGAACACTCCATTGCCCATGCATACAACATAGCCTAATGTCAACTTCTATCAATAGAATGATTTCCCCAGTAAGGCTGGTACATCGGAACTTGAAGCATATGGTACAGATGTTCCATGAAGACAATGGTGGCTGATGTTTTGTACAGAGTGAGTGTTAAAAGGTTTCAAGGCACATTTTGATTGGGCATCATGGATAGCTAGAGAGTTTCTAGAGAGAGTCAGTTAGAGAATGACAGAAGGCCTGATTAACAGTGCACAGGGATATCCAGCCAGGGGAACCTACTCACCTGCATGGGTTATAGCAAGCACTACAGTCATACAACCCTGACTTTGAGTTACCAGGCAGAAGCCTTTGAAACAGTTGCCTTCAGGTTTAAAGACACTTGCCTGCATAGGAACTGTGGAGACTGTGTGGTGGCATGCACGTCTCTATCCAAAGCCAACGACTCTCATTGTTACGGCATGGGAGACATTTTAAAATGCTAAGTCATGTTGAAACATTCAGAGCGAGTAGCATTTGGCATTTATAGGACGCTCATCAACGCTTTGCCCATTAAGGCAATCCCCATGCACTTGCAGCTTTCCCCTCTCCTTCATTTAGTACTGCATGTACTTTAGTGGAATTAGGGGAAAGGCTGTGTGTTTCCTCACAGCATTTAACTTACCATCCTCACTGTACTGCTGTTGGCTTCTTTTTCCTTCTTCTCCTGCTTGCTTTAATTATGGTAACATCTCATGCCAGCTACTAAACGTTGCCTGACTACAAAAGTCCATACTGTACTACTGTATGCATGGGTTAACATCTGTGGGACTCAGTTGAAGAAGAAAATGTGAAATAGGATCAGAATCAGATGGGAATCTTTGAGGGTTGAGGCTGAGTACAGCGGCTTCACATTGCAACTATATACACACCATGTAAAGTCACAATCAATCTCCAGAGATCTAAGCTTACAGTACTGTGGCCAAGCATGCGAGTTGCTGTTAGCTAGTTGACATGCTGATCCCACCGTCACCAATTTGTAACGAACCTGTAAGGCCACAGAAACTCGCACGCTTGGCACTAATTTTCCATGAAATAATCAAGTTGTGTTTTATTTGGATGAACAGACAGAGCACCCCAAAACTGACCCGCTGCACAAAAAGCCTTCTGAAAAACTCTCTCAACATGCCTCCCACATCCTCACTTACAACCACTCATTTGCATAACATTGTGCGATAGGCTTTCGAATGTGTAAACATTACAGTACTAACAGTTATCTATTACAAATGTGAGGAAACATTTAAACTACTAGGTGAAAAGCTATACTCTCTGTGTCTTCAATAGTCTCAGTGATAAGACTCTTAACATCTTAACTGTCATATTGTGGACCAACAGCAGAGTATTTACATTTTAGTCATTGTTATCCAGAGCAACTTAGCATAGTGAGTGCATTTTTGTGCTGGTCCCCTGTGGGAATCAAACCCACAACCCTGGCATTGCAAGGGCCAAGCTCTACCAACTGAGCCACACAGGAGCAGACAAGGCAACAGTGACTAAGTGTGTTGAAACACCACTTTCTGACTCAATGACTTTGACAGTGTAATGGTCTCAAGGCGAAATGAGATTCACATCATTTAATAAAGAAGGCACATGCATTAACTTATGGAGTCATGTGCTGCTGTGAGAGGCATGCTAAGCAACACTGCTAAGGGTCTACAGATCTGAAACATGTTAGCCTTACAGTGTACCCGCTTGGCCTACGGGATCTATTGCATGATATTGGGTAGTAGCTGGCAGGGCATTCATTTACAATGTCGTCAGTGCTTTAGAGTTGAAAAGTCATTCTCCTCTGGAAGAAAAATTTGGGAGAAAAATTAGGAAGGAGGACATAGAACAGGACACATAGGAAGCAAAGGGCAAAGCAAAACTGTTTCCACTGTAACAATGGGTTCAGTTTGAGAGTTAATCAGAGTTAAACTTAATCTGCTGCTGTCTGGCACCATCTTAATGGAGTCCCTATGCAACCCTAACCCATTTTACCAAACAGTTTAGGTTAATTCTTCGCTGGCGTGATTAGATTTGTCAATTTGTTTGTCATGCCATACCGTCTTATCTCGACCAATTCTGACTGACCCGTCCCTCTGGATTGGAGGAAAACAATGACCTTCAGTTATGTAATCAGAATAATGTACTACGAATCTGGTTCGAAAGCTAACTTTGGTAAACTCTGAGATAAACTCGGGATAGCCGGTGACACGAAAGTGGCTCACCTTTTAGCCAAATACATTTCTATGGCAACAAATCCTTCAGAACTAACCTGAGGGGTATACTACAAAGCCAGCTAACTTTGACAAACCCAAAATAACTATTGATTTTCTGGTTTATTAAGAAATCTAAACTTAGATATATGTTTTTAATTGTTGAGTCAATTTTACCTTTATTTACTGAGGCAAATTCAAATTCTTATTTACAATGACAGCTTACCCCAGCGGCACTGGGCCAATTGTGCGCCGCCCTATGGGACTCCCAATCACGGCCAGATGTGATGCAGCCTGGATTTGAACCGAGTACTGCAATGACGCCTCTTGCACTGAGATGCAGTGTCTTAGACCACTGCACCACTCGGGAGCCAAATGCTGCTTTGTAGTATACCGCTCTGCTCCGGGGCAGGCTAACTCAGGGCTAACTCCATTTATCCTGAAGGAAGTGTCTGAGCCGCAAGTTGAGGACCAATGAAATCAGATTCTTATCACATTACACATTTAGTAATAATAGGATACATTTGCAACTTCCCGCACAATAAAACTTTTGTATGACTTAATACAATTATTTTATCCATGAGAGTGGGAAAAATGGTGCTTGTGGATTGATAAAGCACACCAAAGACAGCATTAACTGTCTTTGGTGACAGCCTACCCCAACGGTAAGAAAAGAAAGATGGCACTTCCCATAGCCTATTTCACAACATAGCTTGCTTACTTTGCTATTTAATAACTTCTTAATTTTGATTTCAGCAAAAATCTGACCCTGACTCGCCCATGGATTGATGTTTTAGCATTGTTTCAATGAAGAGTTTGGCATTAAATTAGCCATGTGCAACATGAATGTGCAATGACAAGCCTGGTTCGAGCTCGAGTAAGTGACGGGTGCACAATCAATATCCACCTTTGTAACATGGATGAAGCCTGGGCTGGAATGTGAAGCTAACTGAAGCTAGCTAACTTCAGAAATATCTGAGTACATCTAGCTAGATTCGAAGTAAACCACTCTGGTCTCATTAGCAAGGTCAATATAACCACGAGCACACCATTTACTTAGAAGACTGAAATAGGATAATTAGGCCTCAGGTCCAAGTCTAACCAATAAGCACCTATTTGCTATTGCTAACTAAAGGCATACTATCCTGAGAGAACTCTGTACAGTAACAGTGTAATAACCTAGCTCTCTCTGCCCAGGGTCTCACATTGAGTGGATTGCCCAGCAGCAGTAGCAGCAGTAGCAGCAGTAGCAGTAGCAGCAGTAGCAGCAGCAGTAGCAGTAGCAGCAGTAGCAGCAGTAGCAGCAGTAGCAGTAGCAGTAGCAGCAGTAACAGTAGCAGCAGTAGCAGCAGTAGCAGTAGCAGTAGTAGCAGTAGCAGTAGCAGCAGTAGCAGTAGTAGCAGTAGCAGTAGCAGCAGTAGCAGCAGTAGCAGTAGCAGAAGCAGCAGCCTGGCTAGACCTCTGTAAATACCAGAGGAACACAGATCAGGGACGACCACACAGCGTCTGTCCCACCACTGTCCAATTGGCCCGGGCAGATGAAATTAATATGGAGTTTTGCTTCCCCCTTGTGTAAAGGGATTAGAGTCTCATATGTGTATCCAGGCAGAGAGGGAGGGAGGGGACAGGGACCTCTCTTACAGAACAGTCCCTCAATAACACTGGTCAGACAGAGGAGCAACATCAGAAGTGTGGTGTGGTGGCTGTCCTGCCTGTCTGTGTATTCAGGCAAAGCCTCTTGTTGTGACATGACACTGAAGACGATTTGGGAAGATTACATCAGGGTCACACAGACATAATACACATACATAACAAGCTGCAATCTAATCAATCTTATCATCGATATTACAGCATTTGTAACATGATATATAATACCTTGCTGCTGCTTACTGTGACAATCAAACAATGTTGCATGACAAGGGCAAAGTGTACAGCATTGTATACAAAAGCAGGGGGATGACAATGTTCCAACACCTGATTTTAACAGTCTGTTAGCAAAGCATACACAGTGCCATTTCTCCCCTCAGTGAAGGTAAACAGCAGCCTACGCTCTCTGTGAGCTCACAGCAGACCTCAGAGTAAATAAAGCTCAGAGATTTCGATCAAGGAAGGCGCTGGAGCAGGCAGGGGGGAAAGAGCAGCTAGGCTGAAAGGAGGAGAGTAGCTTTTAGAGACACAACAATTACTGGGAGTCCACCAGCAGCCTTTCTATACAGAACATGATGCAGTGAAAGGACTAGTAAGTCGTAGGAACTCGGAGCCTTGGACGGATATTGATTTAACCCAGCATAGATGACAAACCATGACGAGAACTATTCGTGTCCCATGGTTGTATGGTCGTAGTACTACATGAGGTGGCTGTGTAGGCAGAGGTAAGACACACAAACCAAACAGTTGAGTATGACAACTTTTTACACTCGTTAGATATAAAAAAGACACACTTGTTTAGTTTGAAGGTAGCAAGCACTAAGCATCCTCCTCTGTCATCATTTGCATTAGAATGTGTTCCATTATGAATGCCTCACTGGAGACATGTATCAGTAGCACCAGCAGGAAGGAGAACGTGCCTGCCGACATAATCCTCACCACTAGTAATTCCCATAGACATAATTACTGTGCTTAGCCCTGCTGTACCAAAGCATTCCCTAACAATATACCAGCTTGACTCCTCTTTTATCCCCATTAAAGTCACAACGTGCCTGCCAACACAGTGCATGTAGGGTACAGTGGAGGACTTGCATCATTTTGCACAAGAGGAGGAACTCTCTGTAAATGAACACAAAACAACAATTCAATCTACCGATACTGTGTGTTGAATGTTGAGGATGCATCTGATTCACTTAACAAACGTTTTAAATGACCTGAAATCGCCCTATTAAGAGCTGATGTCCAAATTGTAATGCATACTAAAATGTATGTGTCTCTCCCAGTGAAGTCCCTTGGACTTTAGAGAGCATTAGTCACTTGGGAAACTAAGAGTCACGGCAGTGATACTGACGGATAATGACAGCCTCTGTCTTCTGTTCTCTCCAACTGATACTGTAAGAACTCTGACGGGACGTCAGGGAAACATGTGCTTTGTCCTCCTTCCGTCTGGCCAGCCAGACTTTCGAAGAACACAGCATTGAGACACAGGCAGCTCTGAGAGAGCTTGAGGAGCGGTCCCTGTGGTCTGAGAGAGCTTGAGGAGCAGTCCCTGTGGTCTGAGAGAGCTTGAGGAGCGGTCCTTGTGGGGTTGAACGTACACACCGCACACCGCAAAGTTGAGCCGGTTCCAGAGACGCTGAGAGGACTTGTCATCCTGGCTGCAACAGTAAGCTACAGACAGAGACAATATTATTAGTAGCTAGGTAGACTACACACACTGGCAGAGAACGTCTTCATCTGTGTGGGTGCAGCCTCTGTTACAGCATACAGCTGACTTCAAAAGAGTGAGCAGCATCACACAGCAGCATTTCCTTTGCTGGCTATTGGCTTTTCTTTAAGAGGTTCTTCCTTTCCTCTACCTGACAAGGCAGAGAGAGAACACCATATTTTCAGCCTACTGTACCTAATTCGTGAAATAAAAAGAGGAAACTGCCATGACTGCTGATATGTAGGGGGATATTACGTTGACTTCTGCACGAGAGAAAAAGTGAGATGTCAAAAATGATTTCATTTTACGGCACAGTAACACGTGCACGACTCAGAATGTGCACAAATAACTGCACTTGGTTAGATTAAAAGAAACGGAAGATCTTTTCAAGAGCCCTCATAGAGGAAATAGTCAAGGACATTTGATAGAGTTTTGAGTATTCTTCCTTTTCAAACCCAGGACACTTTAGTACAGGGGTGTCAAATATACGGCCCTCGTGTGAATATGTAGGTCCAATCTGGCCTGCCAGTGTTTTCAGTAAAATAAAAAAATAAAACAACAAACAATGAATCACAATCTCTCCCTCGCTCTCTCTTTCTCTCTCCCCCTCTCTCTCTTTCTCTCTCCCTCTCTCTCTCTCTCTCTCTCTCTCTCTCTCTCTCTCTCTCTCTCTCTCTCTCTCTCTCTATTTCTCTCTCCCTCTCTCTCTCATTCTGTCTATCTCTTTCTCTCTCCCTCTCTCTCTCTCTCTCTCTCCCTCTCTCTCTTTCTCTTTCTCTCTCGCTCTCTTTCTCTCTCCCTCGATCTCTCTCTTTCTCTCTCTCTATCTCTCTCTCTCTCTCTCTCTTTCTATCTCTCTCCCCCAAAGAGCATGCACTTTTACTCAACCATCTATTTTAGACAAAGAACACCATGTCATTGCTCAACACGACTAGTCATCACAAAATATGTCTAAGGAAAGGTCACAGAGTAAACTGTCACTTCAGCTCTTCAACATTGCAGCATTCCATCATACACTGAACCCCAACACATTGTTATACTGCAGTCTCAATCAGTGCAAACTGCCCACACTGTAAGTACTATCTCCTGTATAATGAGAAAAAACAGGTATTAAATTTGTCACTAAACCCTTTGTCCTTGAGTGACACTAATCCGAAACTCAGTTCCAAATATCCATCCTACTGTCATTGAGTGTCTATTGCAATGTGAATTGTTATATCCAATCCCAGCCACTTTATAACGATGTGATTGTGTTACAGTGTAACATAGCCACAATACTTTATCACAACAAAGAAAACTCTTGGCTCACCACACCATGCCATTATTACACGATCATACAACAATATAAACATGTTTTCACTTCAAAGATTTTCAAAATCCCAAAACCAGCTCACTGTAGTATTGTTTTCCTCAAAACTAAATTTGATTGGTTCCGCAAAATGTATTTTCTCTCTCTCTCTCTCAATGCGCTTGTGAATGCTTTCAGTAGGACTCATGGCTCTTGACTTTCACCTAACCCCCATGCTCAGACTCAGGCACTGAGCCCTGCTCATCAGCAAGCAAACCAGCCAAAGATGGGACATGCACCCCACTGCTAAGGGAAGTTAGACATTTCAAATTGTAATGACTCTTTTTTTGTTGTTTAAAAAAAAAAAAAAAAAATTTTTAATTTACCCCTTTTTCTCCCCAATTTCGTGGTATCCAATTGTTTTTAGTAGCTACTATCTTGTCTCATCGCTACAACTCCCGTACGGGCTCGGGAGAGACGAAGGTTGAAAGTCATGCGTCCTCCGATACACAACCCAACCAAGCCACACTGCTTCTTAACACAGCGCGCATCCAACCCGGAAGTCAGCCACACCAATGTGTCGGAGGAAACAACGTGCACCTGGCAACCTTGGTTAGCGCGCACTGCGCCCGGCCCGCCACAGGTGTTGCTGGTGCACGATGAGTCAAGGATATCCCTACCGGCCAAGCACTCCCTAACCCGGACGACGCAGGGCCAATTGTGCATCGCCCCACGGACCTCGGGGTCGCGCCCGGTTGCGACAGAGCCTGGGCAGGAACCCAGAGTCTCTGGTGGCACAACAGTACAGTGCTCTTAACCACTGCGCCACTCGGGAGGCTGTCACTTGATTCTTGACTAATCTTTGTATTTACACTCAAAACAGTAGAGGAACAGACTGATACAAAGAAAGATACTAAGAGACAGATGGACAAAAATATCAAATACAGTACAAACATTCATGCATACAAATGTTTTAATTTCAAACAGCCCTTTCATCAGGAAGTTAGCGCTCTCTGCAGCCAAAATGAAAACAGAGATCAGCTGGAATTGTGTCACTCCATGCATAATTAAAGACCACCTTGGTGTCGTCCTGTCACACCTGATCGCCCTCCTACACAAACACACACGCACTATGCAGTGTTCACACACACAAAATGACGTATTCATGTGATAACGCCACCCGTAGCTGAACATAAATTGCCAGTGACATATGCATTTAATCCCCAGGAGATGTGAGTGGTGAGGGGGGAGAAAACACATGGCTACCAGTGAGATGGCAGTCAATGCCATGGAGCTCTCTGCCTCCTTGACCTTTTGGGGGGTGACAGGGCTAAGGGTAAGAGGTGACAGGGCTAAGGGTAAGAGGTGACAGGGCTAAGGGTAAGAGGTGACAGGGCTAAGGGTAAGAGGTGACAGACAAGTACAATGTTGACCTCAGGGGCTGGGTGTCATAATGTATACATTCTAGTACAATTACATGTACTGTAATATGTAGGTCACTCAATGTACAATTACATGTACTGTAATATGTAGGTCACTCTATGGTACACTGTATGTAGGGCAGGGTGATTCATCAACCACTCACATTAAAAATAAATTAATAGTCATATTCACTGTATGATAAATTAATGTATGATTTGAGTTTCTGCTTGCTAATGTCACCTAGTAGAGATAAACAGGAAGAGGCAGGACCATCATAACAAATAAACAATTAGAAAAAGGCTGCTTTAACTTCCCTTTCCCCCTCCCTGGTGATTAAATTAATTAATGTGAATCATCTGACACTAGGTTAGTCTTAAATTAGTCCTAGTATCCTGCCAGTGAGGCTTGTCTTGCCAGACCTCTACATCGATGGATGCTCCTTCTGCAGTGAGACCATTAAAAGTGAGGCGATCATCATCGATTTCTCTTTGGTAATTATCATTTATCACGTTTTAGACATTGGAGGGTTTAATGCAGCATCACAAATGGCTTTCTGATTAATCTGAGCTGCTGGTGCTCAGCTCTCCTCTCCTCTCCTCTCCTCTCCTCTCCTCTCCTCTCCTCTCCTCTCCTCTCCTCTCCTCTCCTCTCCTCTCCTCTCCTCTCCATCTGTACTATATCACTGCGGATCTCCTCTCCTCTCCTCTCCTCTCCTCTCCTCTCCTCTCCTCTCCTCTCCTCTCCTCTCCTCTCCTCTCCTCTCCTCTCCTCTCCATCTGTACTATAGCACTGCGGCTCCCCTCTTCCATGACTTTCTCTCTTCCTTTCCTTTACCCCCTGCCTCAAATTAATTAAACATTTCCAGAAATACTTTGAGTCGCTAGAGTCGAGCCATTGACCCAGAGCCATAGCACCAGGCTCTAAGCAGCACAAAGAGAGATCCCAGCTGTCTATTGAGCAGCACCAGAGGGCAGGACCTAGGACAGCGCTCTGAACACACTGCTGATCAATATTTATCTGCCTTACTGACGATCAAATCCAGAAGAATCTGCAATTCAATCTAAATGGCAGCATAGCAGAAGGGCTTTTGGGGTTTAGCATTAGAGGGCAGAGATCCACAAACCTATATGGGCCTGCCCTCATCTTATGGCCTGGAATAAATGTGCTGTTCATCTTTTGCTGTAATATCTATTTAATCTGTTTCTGTGGGTCAGAGGTCATGATCTCCCTGTTAGCACTTCATCACACTAAACACAGTACCTTTTTTACTGACGGAAATAAAAGCAAATACGGTACTTAAGCTGTCTGGGTTAAAGCTCACCCAAACACCTAATCTAACATATGGTACATCATTACCTTTTATGCCCTTAGCTCTTCAGATGTGAATCTCTATGACGACATGTATTAAAAAATCAGTGCTAATAGAATCAGTATGATTAAAATCAGCAGTAACAAGGGAAGTGTGTCTGTGTAGCAACGAGGGAAGTACATTGTGTCCACTCAGAGTCCATTATCTATTTAAAATAGATTCACTAACAAACAATAATGAGTATATTGATTTGGCTAATGAACTAATGGGCTCCTTACACCACACAGAAAAGTCCTTCAATAATGAGGTCTTCTCTGCTGATGATACTACACCATCTAATAAACAACAAGCTTTCCTTGTGATGAGCTTGGTGCTCTGAATTGCAATATTTGCTGTAAGAACAGTTAGGGCTCTGTGATAAATCCTCAAGCAGCTCTCGAAATGATTGTTCAACAAATAAAAGGACTGGTATTAGCACTTCTGCTGCTGTTTTTATATATCTCCATAACTGTTATATACCTCCATAACTGTTATATACATACCTAACTGTTATATACATACATAACTGTTATATACCTCCATAACTGTTATATACATACCTAACTGTTATATACATACATAACCGTTACATACCTCCATAACTGTTATATACATACCTAACTGTTATATACATACATAACTGTTATATACCTCCATAACTGTTATATACATACATAACTGTTATATACCTCCATAACTGTTATATACATACATAACTGTTATATACATACATAACTGTTATATACCTACATAACTGTTATATACCTCCATAACTGTTATATACCTCCATAACTGTTATATACCTCCATAACTGTTATATACATACATAGCTGTTATATACCTCCATAACTGTTATATATCTCCATAACTGTTATATATCTCCATAACTGTTATATACCTCCATAACTGTTATATACCTCCATAACTGTTATATACCTCCATAACTGTTATATACCTCCATAACTGTTATATATCTCCATAACTGTTATATACATATATAACTGTTATATACCTCCATATCTGTTATATACATACATAACCGTTACATACCTCCATAACTGTTATATACATACATAACTGTTATATACATACATAACTGTTATATATCTCCATAACTGTTATATACCTCCATAACTGTTATATACCTCCATAACTGTTATATACATACATAACTGTTATATACATACATAACTGTTATATACCTCCATAACTGTTATATACCTCCATAACTGTTATATACCTCCATAACTGTTATATACCTCCATAACTGTTATATATCTCCATAACTGTTATATACATATATAACTGTTATATACCTCCATATCTGTTATATACATACATAACCGTTACATACCTCCATAACTGTTATATACATACATAACTGTTATATACATACATAACTGTTATATATCTCCATAACTGTTATATACCTCCATAACTGTTATATACCTCCATAACTGTTATATACATACATAACTGTTATATACCTCCATAACTGTTATATACCTCCATAACTGTTATATACCTCCATAACTGTTATCCAGAGTGACAGAGATCAGAGAAATACATTAGAGTGTGCAGTACAGGCATGGCTGTCTATTGTTGTTTTCACTGTAGGATATACACTGTAAGATATACACTGTAAGATATACAGTATCATAAATTGATCATATGACACTGTTCAGTTGAATGGTGTTTCAACCAACAGACAGTGTAAAAAAAAGAGCTTGTTTGTCTCCATGAACTTCCTGTCATTAACACTTCATAAATAGCTCCACAAAGGTCCTCATCGACCCGCCTGACTTTAATGCCAAAAAATCTCACTCAGGGGGGAACGATTACCTTCAAAACAACAGAGAGAGGAGAGAGAGAGAGAGAGAGTGTGCGTGAGAGAAATTGAATGAAGACAGAAAATGAAAACATGTCCTGTATAATATGAGATTTAAAAATAATAAAAGCAGGAACATGACACATGAGGTTGTGGCATAGTCAAATCTGTTTCCAATACAAGCTTCAAATAACTACAAATAATTTATAAAAGGAGAGATGCATTTTAAAGATACTTTTGGCAGTTGGGTATTCTCATTCATATTTACTGCACATTAAACACATCACAAAACATGAGGCAAAATGTCTCCGTACACCTCCAACCCCAAGCCCTCTCCAGCTCTGTTGCTCTTCTCATATCTCCAACCAACCTAGAATGAATTATTCATGCCAGTTGAGATAAGGAATTATGTAAAAGAAGCAGCACACAAATCTCTATGCACAACCTAGCAATAGTTCAACATAAACCATAGGGAGGGAGGAGGAGACGAGAGGGGGTATGCTAGTGGACAATAATTATAGCCTACTACTGTGTATTAAAAGTAGCTATTCGGCATTGCAGTGCTTATTGCTTTTCTCTGGGTGAGAGAGTTTGAAAGGCCTCACTGAAATGGGGGCCATTCTCATTTGAGCACGTTTTAAAGAACCGATTTGGGCAATAGCAACTCAGAGAAACTCACTAAGGAATTTAAAAGTTTACTTCACTCAATTCTAGAGAAAAAGTGAAATGATAAATCCCACAGACAGGTGGAGGGAAATAATCAATTTCCCAGGTAGGTTTGTATTGCACTGATTTGAGAAAGAACCTTGAAAAATAACAACACTGATTGTGACCAGTGGTGTAAATTACTTAAGTAAAAATACCTTTAAAGTAATACTTAAGTAGTTTTTTGGGGTATCTGTACTTTACTATTTATATTTTTGACAATTTTGACTTTTACTTCACTACATTCCTAAAGAAAATAATGTACTTTTTACTCCATACATTTTCGCCTGACAACCAAAAGTTACATTTTGAAAGCTTAGCAGGGCAGGACAATTGTCAAATTCAAGCACTTATCAAAAGAACACGTGCCTATCCCTACTGCCTATGTTCAGGCGGACTCACTAAACACAAATGCATCTTTTGTAAATCATGTCTGAGTGTTGGTGTGTGCCCCTGGCAGTGTCGATGTGTGCCCCTGGCTATCCATACATTTTAAAAACAAGAACATGGTGCTGTCTGTTTTGCTTAATATAAGGAATTTTAAATGATTTATAATTTTACTTTTGATACTTAAGTATATTTGAGCATTTACAATTACTTTTGATACTCAAGTATATTTAAAACCAAATGCGTTGACTCAAGTAGTATTTTACTAGGTGACTTTTACTTGAGCAACTTTCTACTAAGGTACAGTATCTATACTTTTACTCAAGTATGAGAATTGGGTACTTTTTCCACAACTGATTGTGACTAACACAGCAGGTCAGTGGGTCCCGGCATAAAAGTAGTTCAACAACTGTAGCAGTTAGCCTAATCATAAAGAGCTATTGTTGCAAGGAAGCGACAGTGCTCTATGGGTTTAAACATCATGCCTCTGGGTGATAATAGAGACTAAGGTAAGGCACCCAATTAGAGAAACTAAAGATGTGGGAGGAGGAACAACAGACAAAAGAAGTGTGATTGCATTGAATTATAACTGATTTGTGAGTGGGAGGGTGATACAATCTGTTGGTTATGCATGAGACTGCAAAACCCAAATGAATTATCTATAAACAATAGGGAGCTTTATCACAAACAAATATCAAACATTTGTTTCCATCCAGCCTGTACTTTATGTAGCCTTTTTTATGACACATCATACAATAGTTTCTGTAAACTACAGAATACATAAGGTACTTGTGTAGCCTATAGTATATAAGCACTCTGATAGTAATATATAGGAACTAACTGGCTGTTATTTATTTTAACAACACTCAACACTACAGGTAACTGCCAAAATAATGGAAACCCTTGAGTAAATGAGGGATACAAAATATATTGAAAGCAGGTGCTTCCTCACTGGTGTAGTTCCTGAGTTAATTAAGCAATTAACATTCCATCATGTTTAGGGCCATGTATAAAAATGCTGGGCATGCCATTATTTTGGCTACCATGGCTATGCCCCCATAGGATGATAATGCCCCCATCCATAAGGCATGAGCGGTCACAGAATGGTTTGATGAGCATGAAAACAACGTAAACCATATGCCATGGCCGTCTCAGCCAGCAGATCTTAAACCAATTGAACACTTATGGGAGATTCTGGAGCGGCTCCCAAGACAGTGTTTTCTACCACCATCAACAAAACACCAAATTATGGAATTTCTCGTGGAAGAATGGTGTTGCATCCCTCCAACAGAGAATCTATGCCAAGGTGCATTGAAGCTGTTCTGGCACTTAGACCCAGGGTGGCATGTTAACTTGAGCATGGCAGGTGTTGAAGTGTCATAGTGCATACATCAAATCTTAAAGAGGTGTGAGTGCTGCTGAGCCAGAGAATGCTAGCTTCCTCCTCCTCCACGCCCAGTCAGTGACACACTGACAGAGAAAGTGGTAGTGGTAGGAATTGTGGGTAATTGAATGACACTACGGCTGGCTGGGGAAGGAGTAGTGTAGAGTCCGCTGGGAAACCATGTACTGCTCTCTTGCCTGTAAGAGACTCAACTCAGAACCATCGTACATGGCATCATATGTCCTCTTGATATTGATCAACTGCTACTGCTGGTACTACCAACATTGAAACAGCCGATACAGTAATAAGTATTATGACAGCATTAATGGTAATACTATTAAAACTCATATCTGTCATATATTTTTTTGTAATCGTCATACAGCATGACTACTGCTTTCTAGTGAGTGTGCCAGAACCCTTGTGGCAGCCCTGTGTGTAGCATGGCCAGAGGTCACTCAGCCAAACAGCCCAGGCTGACTACTAGTGAGAGATAGCAGATGGGTTTGAATGGAGATCTGGCCTGACACACCAGCCTTGATGTTTGGCGGGCACTGAGTGGCTGGTTGGCTGAGCTGTGTGGACAGGGTTAGAGATGTGACGATTATGGGCATTTGGATAATGATTAATTGTCAATGAAATGGACACGGTTATTGTCATGATTGTCATTTTTGTTTAAAAATGTTTTGAGCTTGTAATGCTCGATAATGCATTTTTTGAAATGAGCTACATCATACCTAATGAATACAACAAAGCTTTGGTGACACCCCTGTCTCAAAAACGAATGGTTTTGACCACTTTGAACTGTCATTCTCCTACCGACTGTGCCGTTCTGCTTGTAAAATGAATACCAACTTTACCCACTTCATGCAAAAATGAAAAACTGCTATTGGGTAAACTATACCTACTTGAAAATATAGTTGAATACTCCCTTCTTCTAAAATAAATGCATTATGATGATTATTAAGACATAGTTATTGTCCATAATTGTCGGTTACATGATTATACAATAATCGTGCCAGCCCTAGACAGGGTCAGGTCTGGCAGGTCAGAGCCAGAGCTGGGTTTCATCAATTAGGCTCCTGTTATAATTATAGGGCCAAGGGTGGTGGTGCCAGTAAGATCCCTCTGTTATGACATGTGTGCTGTGGCAGAGGCCATACTGAACACTGCTGAGAGACAGACAGCTTCAATCTGATCCAACATGCACAGGGAGCAGCAACAGTGAGGGAGAGAAACGTTGCAATAAATATGCTGTGATAATCCCTTGCTCCTTAGACATTTCAGCCCAGCATGCTTTGGACTATTTCTATTGTCTGACAAACTAAACCATCCTCAGTTTGTCATCCATAATTCAGATGTGCTTTCACTTTGCATACAGTATGTTTGTTTCCGTAAATGATGGCAGTCTGGAAGACTGACCTGAGAGAAAAGCTGAATTAGAGTGGTGAGAGCCACAACACAGAGCACAGCACACATCACAGAAGTACAGTTGAAGTCGGAAGTTTACATACACTTAGGTTGGAGTCATTAAAACTATTTTTTTAACCACCCAACAAAATTCTTGTTAACAAACTATAGTTTTGGCAAGTCGGTTAGGACATCTACTTTGTGCATGACACAAGTAATTTTTCCAACAATTGTTAACAGACAGATTATTTCACTTATAATTCACTGTATCACAATTCCAGTGGGTCAGAGGTTTACATACACTAAGTTGACTGTGACTTTAAACAGCTTGGAAAATTCCAGAAAATTATGTCATGGTTTGACATATCATGTATTAGCGCCACTCACCCCCTAACGTGAGAGTTAAGTGTTAAGTGTTATTTAATATTAGTTTATATGCAGAGCATCTATAGACGAGTTAGTTCAAGCTGTATGTCTAGACACCCTAAGGTTTGTGTGTTAGCCAAGGAGTGCTTAGTTTGGGGAAGTCACTCAATAAAGGGACTGGAGGAGGGGCGGGGGGGGGGGGTGGGGTCTGTGTTTTATGTTCATGTTTATTAATACAGGTGGCATGACAAGCTCCCGCACGGCGGGCGTTTTTCTACTGGGTTTTGTATGACAGCAACAATTTGCTCTAAAATAAGAAATGCCACATAGTGACAGAGCACAGAGTAGACCAGGTGGAATAAAGATAGTCAGCTGGAACCGTAATGGCTTAGGGCATGTTGTGAAACGAGCTAAGGTTTTTTCTCATCTTAAATCACTGGGTGCTGACATAGTGCTTCTTCAAGAAACTCATATTAAACGCTCCGCTCAGGCCAAGCTACGAGTCGGCTGGATCGGTCAGATATACCAGTCTAACTTTGATGCAAAAGCGAGAGGGGTAGCAATCCCGATAAGGAAAAACATTCCTTTTGTTTACTCATCCTCGATTTCAGATCCTAATGGTCGGTATATTATTGTGACTGGTACACTGAATTCGAAACCAATAACCTTCGTCAATTTATATGGACCCAACATCAATGATCCATTATTTTTTCAAAGGGTATTTAAGGCCATACCAAATATCTTGGATACAAGTGTTATTGTGGGAGGTGACTTTAACTGTACGTTAGATCCTCTTTTAGATAAACAGCTATCAAGGTCACTTCAACAATCAAATGCCAGTGTCTGTCTAAATACATTGATGACAAACCTTAACATTGTCGATATTTGGAGACTGACGCACCCAACAGACAGGGATTATTCTTTCTTTTCATCAGTTCATAAATCATATTCCAGAATTGACTATTTTTTGTTGGACTCCAAACTAATCTCAGCGGCTGAGTCGGTTACCTATCACACTATTCTAATTGCGGACTACTCTCCTCTGTCCATGGTGCTGAAACCCGACAATATGTCGACAGGTCGGCGACCGTGGTGCTTAGACGCATACCTGTTGAAAGATGAGGCTTTTTGTCAGTATTTGAAGGAGCAGATTGCCTTTTTCCTCGGAACTAACGACACGGGGGATGTTGACGACTCCACCCTTTGGGAATCTCTAAAGGCTGTGATTAGAGGTTACATTATTTCTTATACATCAGAGAGGAAGAAACGTGCCAATACTAGGCTGAGAGAAATTGAAAGAGAGTTAGGGGAACAGGAGAACGTTTTTAGGACGAATTCCTCGTATACAGTCCTTGAGAAGATCACAAAGTTAAAATATGAATACAATACCATCCTTTCGAAACGGGTGGGCTCTTTACTTGCTAGAACGCAATAAAGTTATTTTGAACTGGGTGACAAACCACATAAATTATTAGCAAGACAGCTAAGGCATGTACAGGCATCTAGAGCTATTCACAAAATAAAAGACAAGAAGGGTAAAATAGTAACAGATCCGCAGGATATTAATAAATGCTTTGCACAGTTTTACTCAGAGCTATACCAATCAAAATGCGATGCTACTGATCCACAAACTATGGAACGCTTTCTCGCTGAATGTGAACTTCCTAAACTAGACAGGGGGCAGCTGCTGCACTTGATGCAAGGATAAGTTTGGAGGAATTTAACACAGCGATAGCACAATCTACAAACAGCAAGGCCCCTGGGCCCGATGGATATGTAATAGAATTCTATAAGAAGTACTGTGCCAGTCTAGCTCCACTTATGTTGCGAATGTTTAAACAATCCAAAGACAATGCCAAACTCCCGCAAACACTGTATGAGGCTACAATAGCACTGATCTTGACAAAAGATAGGGATTCCATGGAGATGTCGTCTTATCGCCCCGTGTCGTTACTCCCCATAGAAAACAAGGTGTTGACAAAGATATTGGCAAACCGATTCAAAAAATATATTTCCGACATCATACACCCTGACAAGACAGGGTTTATCCCGGGCCGACATATATACTACAATTTGAGACGTCTTATCATGATCATAAGGTTGAAGCAGTGGTAATAGCTCTTGATGCAGAGAAGGCATTTGATCAGATTGAGTGGAAGTATATGATGTTGGTTCTGGAGCATTTCGGGTTTGGAAAGGAAGTTATTAATTGGATAAGAATTATTTATGCACACCCAATGGCGTCCGTGGTAACCAATCAGGAAATGTCGCAGTCATTCCGCCTGTTCAAGGGGTGCCGACAGGGCTGCCCTATTTCCCCTGCTCTCTTCGCTATAGCCATGGAACCCCTTGCTACTCGCATTCGGGCATGTGCCGATATAGCTTCTGTTAAAATAAAAGACACACAGCACAAAATGTCCCTATATGCAGACGATGTTCTTTTGTTTTTGTCCAAGCCAAAAACTTCTATTCCACCCTTACTTAACTTGATAAACACATTTGGCTCCTTCTCTGGCTACAAGATAAACTGGCAAAAAAGTGAGTTGATGCCGATATCACGGCCTGTGGATATGCAATTTCTGCAATCTACCCCGTTTAGAACAGTGAAGGACAAGTTCACAAGCCTTGGCATTGTCGTGGCAAGAGACCTTGATCAGCTATTGAAAGTGAATTGGGACATGAAAATATATCAGCTTAAACAAAATATAGATTTTTGGAAAACTCTGCCTATTTCCTTGGTTGGTCGTATAAACGCTGGTTGTCCTATCCAGGTTTCTTTACCTCTTCCAATGTCTACCCAATTTCATTCCACAAAGCTATTTTAAGAAACTGGATTCAATAGTAACTCCATTTTTATGGGATAACAAGGCAGCCAGCATTTCAAAGAAGCAGTTATGCAAGTACAAGATAGAGGGGGGCTTTGGCCTTCCTCACTTCAAACTGTATTATTGGGCTGCTAATCTGAACATTGTGTCTTTCTGGAGGGAAAGTTTACCTGCGATGAGACAGAAGGACATGCCTTCAATGGCTTTTGATTGAGCAGGCCTCCTGCCAACGTTCCTCACTCCCTGGACTTGTTAATAGTCCATCATATGTGAAAAAAGACACTTATGACTCTAATCCAGTGATTTGTCATACGCTTAGGATCTGGAAACAGATGAAGTATTTTCCTAACATACCCACTGTTTACATTGACAGCCCAATTTGCCTGAATCATGCTTTCCACCCTGCATTGGATGATGTGGTGTTTTCACAGTGGAGGGAGAAGGGGCTCACAACAATTGGTAATCTATACATAGATTGTCAGTTAGCTTCGTTTCAACAATTACAGGGAAAGTTCAACATGCCAACAACACATTTTTTCAGATACCTCCAAATCAGGAATTTCTTAAGGACACATCCCACAGTATGGCATGAAGCCAAATAGTCCTACATTAAATAGCTTGATCCTTGTCAAACCCCATTCAAAAGGGTCAGTCTCTAGACTGTATGATGTGCTACAGGCCCACATAGAGGTATCCACAGACACCATTACAAAGGCTTGGGAACAAGAACTTGGTTAGGAAATCTCAGATGAGGACTGGGTAGAAGCTCTCAGGAGTATAAACCACAGTTCAGTGAATGCCAGACACAACCCGGTACAGTTTAAGGTGATACACAGGTTACATTACTCAAAAGTAAAACTGCATAAAATATTCCCGGACACCTCACCACTATGTGAGAGGTGCAAGCAGGATGAGGGGACGTTGACCCACTTATTCTGGACATGCCCTAAGTTACATGCTTACTGGGCTCTCATTTTTGATTACTTATCTTAAGCCTTTGATAGAGTTCTAGCCCCAGACCCATTGATCGCTCTGTTTGGTACAGTTGATGGGAATAACCAGGAAGGGAAGGCTGTCTCTCTTTGTACTCTATTAGCCAAAAGGCTCATATTGCAATTTTGTAAATTGGAGACTGTACCTACCTTTGAAATGTGGTTACGGGATTTAGGGAATGTAATACATATGGAAAAGATACGATACAATACCTTTCTACTAGGATTAAATGTCAGGAATTGTGAAAAACTGAGTTTAAATGTATTTGGCTAAGGTGTATGTAAACTTCCGACTCAATTGTATATTTGGCCTAAAAGTGCCTTTTAATGGGCTTTGCGTCATCATTGTTAGATTTTTTCCCAAAAGGTTTGCTTTGAGTCTTCCAAACATCCTTAACTTAAGGGGTTAAATAGTTCAGTCCACAGGACCAGAAATATAGCCCCAAAAGAGCCACAATGTTCTCTCATCATGTCAGCATCCAGAAATACATCAGGCTTGACTGTGGATCACGTAAGGGCTGGTGGGTTAGTCTCCCATGCTTTTGTAGGATCATCAACTGTAGTAAAGATGACCTGCCTTCCTGAATATTGTGAGGAAATGAACACCCCACCTGCTGGTTTAATGGATGCACAGTAACTCAGGACCATCAGTGTGATCATGGTGAATTAACACTACAGAAACCAGGATCAATGTCGTCATCTACTTGTCTGATAGATAGATATGCTAGACATGGAGGGAGCTGTGTTTCTGGGTAATTAGAGCTTTGAAGTTGAATCTGAGGCTGATGTGTGTCCTGCAGAGTGAGGTGAATGCTCACAGGAGCGGAAGTCCCCCTCCACTGTCTGTCTGTCTGGCTCCTCTCTATACACACTTAGAAAAAAAGGTGCTATCTAGAACCTAAAAGGGTTTTTTGGCTGTCCCCATAGGATAATCATTTGAAGAACCATTTCTGGTTCCAGGTAGAACCCTTTTGGGATCTATGTAGAACCCTTTCCACTGAAGGTTCTACCTGGAACTAAAAAGGGTTCTACCTGGAACCAAACAGGGTTATCTTATGGGGACAGCTGAAGAACCCTTTTGGAACCCTTTTTTCTAAGAGTGTAGTCCTAGTGCTTGGCCTGCCCAGTCCATCCCTTTAATGTTCAGCCTGTTCCTCGTAAGCACCGAGTCAAATTTCACTTGTCTATAGATTTCCATCAATGCCAGAATGTCTTAAAACAACCCTCTCTCCCAAGAGAAAGGCTAGCACTACCAGATATTGACCAATAGCAGCTTAGGTATCTCTCCAACATAGGTTCAAATTAGCGGCAATAACATGGTTGTGTGGTTCCTTCAAATTACCATAATCATATTAAATGACGACCTGCACTAATTCAACATCACCCTGATGTAAGTGATAATGATAATACTCTGGAGCTGTTTTTCATGGTTCGGACTAGGCCCCTTAGTTCCAGTGAAGGGAAATCTTAATACCACAGCATACAATGACTATATAGACAATTCTGAGCCTCCAACTTAGTGGAAACAGTTTGGGGAAGGCCCAAATGACAATGCCCCTGTGCACAAAGCGAGGTCCATAGAGAAATAGTTTGTCGATCAGTGTGGAAGAATTTGACTGTCCTGCACATAGCCCTGACCTCAACCCAATCGAACAGATTTGGGATGAATTGGAACGTTGTCTGCAAGCCAGGCCTAATCCCCCAACATCAGTGCCCGACCTCACTAATGCTCTTGTGGCTGAATGTAAGCAAGTCCCCGCAGTAATGTTCCAACGTCTAGTGGAGTCTGTTATAGCAGCAAAGGGGGGAAACTCCATATTAATGCCCAATTCATTTTTTTTATGAGATGTTCGACGAGCAGGTGTCCACAAACTTTTGGTTATGTGGTGTAAATCAGACTGAACAGATAGGTGTAATTATGGTCTAGTTGAGGGTGGGTGACCCTAGGAATTATACAGAGCCAGTCACAATCACACTGCAACGTGTGGGTCCAAGAGATGAGGTGAGGAGGAAATTACATGTTATGGTAATCATGTACAATGAGGAGTGTGGAGATTGCAGCAGCAGTTTCATCATTTGGGGGAAAATGTTTTTGTCAACTTTGCCACACCTCTGCGTGTTCATTTGCATATTACTGATGCTACTGAGGGAGACGTGCTAGAACGATCTACTATACGTGGGTAGAAATAAAAAGGGCTGCTGCTGCACACACACACACACACATTCACACACACACACACACACACACACACACACACACACACACACACACACACACACACACACACACACACACACACACACACGCACACACACACACACACACATTCACAGACATACACACAAACACTGCTAGTCATTCACACACTATCTCTCCCTTTTCAAATGCTAAATAAAAAAATGTGCTGACTGAGAAAGGGATGACACAGTAAGAATAGCTGCTCTGAATATCTAAATTAAAAGTAGTCTTGTGTATTGTCTGAATAATTCATGAAGAGGGTAAACTGTAGCTACGCTGCTGGAACGCAGGCGCAGCTCTCTGAACTGTGTTCGACGGACAGCTTCATTTGACTTGCTAAGTTGTTCACTGATAATTACTGAATTACAGGCCACTCATGAACACATTTTAGATGTAGACTTGTATAAAACGTGGTGTTGTGAGACATGATAGGCTAATGTAAGAGACATGATAGGCTAATGTAAGAGACATGATAGGCTAATGTAAGAGACATGATAGGCTAATGTAAGAGACATGATAGGCTAATGTAAGAGACATGATAGGCTAATGTAAGCTTTGCCAAAACTACCACATAATTAGACACAAGATATGTGCTTCTGTGTTCTAAAACAAATAGAAAATGCCAGAAACTAAAGGCCAAGGCCTCAAAATGCAAGCAAAGGATTACAGGTTACATTAAATAAATCACATTATGAATATATTTTACACAGCTTATCCACAAATGGCATAAGTCATTTATTCTGTCAATAAACTCCTGGAAACAGACTGAACTCATTCTGTATGTTCTCATACATTCTGGAGAACATTCCCAGAGAGAGTAAATTTTGCATGTTACAGTAGGCTACTGACATATGGTTAATTTGCATAAGTAGTGAGTGACAGGTTGATGGCAGTCCTCAGAAGATAGAGAGATAAAGATACAATGAAAAGAGAGGGGGGGAGAGACAAAGAGAGAGAGATAAACTCATGACACAATGAGGCATGAACAAAACCTTTCAGAGGTAAATGTGCAAGACTAAAGAGTAATTTGTGCCTCTGTTTGAATGTGGGGGCCGTCGTTTTATCAGTCCTCCTGCTGAGGCTTTGAATCTCATCCACTTCATGAGAGGCACGTCTTCGCCTAGATAATGAATTATGGATCCCAGCCTGCCTCTGTGATATTCAATATTAGATGAAATGCACATCCCTATTTGGTGACAACGATTGTGCTGCCATGAGGGACAATCCTCTTCCTCATTTCAACAGCAGCCCTGAACCCAGCAATACAGACAAAAAGCTCATTACCATCCATATTCATGATGGGAATGCGTATTGAGCATGTGGGGTTGTGCATGTTTGTACTTAATGTGCAGCTTACCATGCATTAATAAGTCAGCCACTGTGCAGTGTGTGTGTGTGTGTGTGTGTGTGTGTGTGTGTGTGTGTGTGTGTGTGTGTGTGTGTGTGTGTGTGTGTGTGTGTGTGTGTGTGTGTGTGTGTGTGTGTGTGTGTGTGTGTGTGCGTGCGCGTGCGTGCGTGCTAGCTTGCACATAAAGTTAATGAATTATTGCTTTGGCTGCCTCTTTGGAGCAGGCCAGTTAATTCTGCATGGTATTTATAAACGGGGAGAGAAGGATAGAAGTCCCGTCACTACATAACGCACTGTGCTGTCGTTCCTTCTGCCTGAATACACTTGAGTGGCGTGACAGATGTTTCCCCATGTCTCAATTTGGTGAAAAAGACAGACAGAACACACACATATACAGTACCAGTCAAAAGTTTGGACACACCTACTCATTCAATGTTTTTTCTTTATTTTTACTATTTTCTACATTGTAAAATAATAGTGAAGACATTAAAACTAGGAAATCACACATGGAATCGTGTAGTAACTCAAAAAAAGTGTTAAACAAATCAAAATATATTTGAGATTCTTCAAAGTAGCCACCCTTTGCTTTGATGACAGCTTTGCACACTCTTGGCATTCTCTCAACCCGCTTCATGAGGTAGTCACCTGGAATGCATTTCAATTAACAGGTGTGCCTTGTTAAAAGTTAATTTGTGGAATTTCTTTCCTTCTTACTGCATTTGAGCCAATCAGTTGTGTTGTGACAAGGTAAGGTTGGTATACAAAAGATAGCCCTATTTGATAAAAAACCAAGTCCATATTATGGCAAGAACAGCACAAATAAGCAAAGAGAAACGACAGTCCATCATTACTGTCAGCCACTTTCAAAAACTTTGAAAGTTTCTTCAAGTGCAGTCACACAAACCATCAAGCCTATGACGAAACTGCCTCTCATGAGGACCACCACAGGAAGGGAAGACCCAGAGTTACCTCTGCTGCAGAGGATAAGTTCATTAGAGTTACCAGCCTCAGAAAATGCAGCCCAAAATGCTTCACAGAGTTCAACTAACAGACACATTTCAACAACTGTTCAGAGGAGACTGTGTGAATCAGGCCTTCATGGTTGAATTCCTGCAAATTAACAACTACTAAAGGACACCAATAAGAAGAAGTGACTTGCTTGGGCCAAGAAACACGCGCAATGGACAATAGGCCGGTGGAAATCTGTCCTTTGGTCTGATGAGTCCAAATTTGAGATTTTTGGTTCCAACCGCCGTGTCTTTGTGAGACACAGAGTAGGTGAACGGACGATCTGTGCATGTGTGGTTCCCACCATGAAGCATGGAGGAAGAGGTATGATGGTATGGGGGTGCTTTGTTAGTGATTTATTTACAATTGAAGGCACACTTAACCAGCATGGCTAGCGCAGAATTCTGCAGTGATACGCCATTCCATCTGGTTTACGCTTAGTGGGACTATCATTTGGTTTTCAACAGGACAATGACCCAAAACACCTCCAGGCTGTGTAAGGGCTATTTGACCAAGAAGGAGAGCGATGGAGTGCTGCATCAGATGAGCTGGCCTCCACATCACCCAGTTGAGATGGTTTGGGATGAATTGGACAGCAGAGGGAAGGAAAAGCAGCCAACAAGTGCTCAGCATATGTGGGAACTCCTTCAAGACGGTTGAAAAAACATTCCAGGTGAAGCTGGTTGAGAGAATGCCAAGGGTGTGCAAAGCTGTCATCAAGGCAAAAGGAGGCTACTTTGAAGAATGAAAAATATATTTTCATTTGTTTAACACTTTTTTGGTTACTACATGATTCCACACAGAAGCGTACAGTTGTACACTTAAAACAGCATGGACCAACAGACCATCTCAAAGTTCAGTGGTGCGTTACATTAGACAAGTACAGGAAAATGTATAGTGACGCTCGAATCTCTGTAAACCAACATCAGTCTGGGAAAAATCTCCACTGCATATTCATCTCAGGCAAATCATATTTTCATATGATCATCTTAATTTTGTATTTGGAAATATCAATGCTACTTTTCATAAGCAGCTTACTTGTCTTTCTGAGCTGTAAAATGTTACTCTGAAAATAAAATCATTGTTTAGTCTTCAACATGTGACAAAAATGAGTGGGATTAAAGCTACACAAAATAAGCTGCATAATTTGCTTAATAAGACAGGAACTTTTAAATCTCCAGTTTTAAAAGTATACATCAGAGAAACTAGAGAGATTCCAAGAACACAGGATGAGATGTTTCTATCCTTTGTGCAAGCACTTCCAAGAGTTCATGAACAGTGAGCCTGGTGAAATTTGGGGAGCGCATCGTCAGTAGTGTACCTTTGGTTCCTAGGGTGTTTCGGCCTTTCACACTATACACCCTCCCCAAAGGCGGCCAGCGACAGGGTGATCAATCCTACGCTTGCGTCCCATTCCCAATTAGTCATAGGAGTTGCCTTGTTGTTGATAGCCAACATCCCATGGGAGCGTCCTCCTCCCTGAGTCAAGCATTGTTGACCGCATACCTCCTGGCCCTCTCACTTCGGGGCCCAGCTGGGGTCTTTCCTCTTCATCCAGAGCCACTGACTGCTGCCTTCTGCCGCCTCCGATACAGCTCTGATTGCCGAACGCTGGCTCTGGCCCTTAATTCCCAGGTCTCTAAGCAGTCAGGGTTGTAGATGAAAACCTCTGCAGCCCACCTCCACTGGTCGGACTTCTGTGTTCCAGCCATGATGCCGTGCTTCAGCAGCTAGATCGGCATAGCGCAGATGTTTTCGCTCATAAGCCTCATCTACTGAGTCCTCCCAGGGTAATGTGAGCTCAATGATGAAGACCTTCTTGAGTGAACGGGACCAGAGCACCATGTCAGGTCTTAGGGTGGTGGTTGCGATCTCCGGAGGAAACACAAGTTGCCGGCCAATGTCAGCTAGTATTTTCCAGTCGCGGGCCAAGCGCAGCTGGTCTCGCTCTAATGGTGTAGAGCCGCTCTTCAGTGGTTTAGCCCCTTAGCGGACAAAGATCTTCCGTAAGAGGTGTAATGCTGCAGTAGGGAGTTGGAGTCACAGTAAGAGCTGCAGTTCTGCTCTGATTCCATGGCTGGACCCAGTCTGTCAAGTGTAGCATCCTTGGGTGAGGCTTGTTTTACACCCTGTGAGAATGTGCCTGAGGTTGGCTGGCATGGAACAGAGGGCACAGTCCGGATCTTCATCATACCATTGGTGAAGATTAACTGGTGTTGGAAGGACGTCATACTCTGGCTGTGAGTAGGAAGTGCAGAGTCATCTAGAAGTGGATTATTGCACTCCTTTGCACTGCATAATAATTCAAGACTGGAAACATTTTCCTGTTGTTAATCATGATTATGTGCATCCAGTTGTTTGCTTATTAAGTTAATAACATAAAAATAACATAATAAAGACAAACGTTTCCTCCAGTTGTTTCAGGAAGTATATAATGACAAAATTTGTCCAGGCGTGATGTCCCAGGACTGAATGACAAGTGTTGGTTGATAATGTTGTTCTGATATTACAGTCTCGGTCGGAAATTCATTGCTAGTGGATTTTAAAGTAAAACTGTTTGAAAAAAACAGAGGGCCTGAAAGAGAACATTTTATGAACGCTGCATGTGCTTCATGCTCTTGACAAAACTATGTTTACTGGTCTGTAAAACAAAATACACTCACTTGCCTATTACTGTGATTGATACAGGCTAACTTCTGTATGGGAAGAATGCTATTTTTGACTTATTCCAGAAACTCGGTTTACCTTTTTTAATCAAGTGGGGAGTTGGAGCTGTGTTTGAACCTTTTCAGCAATGATGTTATTAGCAAGTCCTTTCCTTTCCCCCCATTTCTCTGTCTATCACAGTTCCAAACAGAACTGGTGAGTCATCTACTAAATCTGACTGAATGTGACTTTATTTATTTACTGTTATATCACTTCCTCACAATCCTCTCCTGTTCCTGACTCTGTTGTTTAAATAGATCATGAAGGGCAACGAGAGAGAGGAAGTGAACCGTGGCCCATTATGCTACAGGACAAAACGTTTTATTATTATTATTTATTTTTATGTCCTACAGTGAAGACACATTCTAAACCCCCTGAACTCCACAGTGAAGACACATTCTAAACCCCCTGAACTCCACAGTGAAGACACATTCTAACCCCCCTGAACTCCACAGTGAAAACACATTCTAAACCCCCTGAACTCCACAGTGAAGACACATTCTAACCCCCCTGAACTCCACAGTGAAGACACATTCTAAACCCCCTGAACTCCACAGTGAAGACACATTCTAACCCCCCTGAACTCCACAGTGAAAACACATTCATCATACACCCACTGTTAGATACCGTTAGTTAAAAGAGTAACGGGAAGCCTGAGCCAGTCAGGAGGAAGTAGGAGGAAAATGACTATGTTCCACTTTTAAATATTTCCATATCAATATTGAATTATATTTGTGGAGGGTAGTGGGGCAGTGGGGAAGGCTGAGGCTCCCAGAAGGGCCTCTCAAAAAGCTTTAGTGGTAATGAAGACTGCTAACTGCATCTGTCAAGCATAGTTTAAAGGATTGTTCTGGTCAACACACGTTTGTGTTGTCAGAGAAAGCTTTGAACTGCTTCTTGGATTTAGGAGTTCAGGAATCGGGGTATGTACTGTTCAATGCCAAATTAAGTTTTTCAACAAGCAACTACAGCTACAGTTCCATCAGAAAGTATTCATACCCCTTAACTTATTTAGAATTTTGTTATGTTACAGACTGAATTCAAAATGGATTAAAGAAAACAATCAATTTCATTAATCTACACACAATACCCCCATAATGTCAAAGTGAAAACATATTTTTTGACATTTTTGCACATTTATAGAAAATGAAAACCATACATATCTAATTTACATACAGTTGAAGTCGGAAGTTTACATACACCTATGTTGGAGTCATTAAAACTCGTTTTTCAACCACTCCACAAATATATTGTTAACAAACTATAGTTTTGTCAAGTCGGTTAGGACATCTACTTTGTGCATGACACAAGTAATTTTTCCAACAATTGTTAACAGACAGATTATTTCACTTATAATTCACTGTATCACAATTCCAGTGGGTCAGAAGAAAATTATGTCATGGCTTTAGAAGCTTCTTCATTTGAGTCAATTGGAGGTGTACCTGTGGATGTATTTCAAGGTTTACCTTCTAACTCAGTGCCTCTTTGCTTGACATCATGGAAAAATCAAAAGAAATCAGCCAAGACCTCAGAAAAATTATTGTAGACCTCCACAAGTCTGGTTCATCCGTGGGAGCAATTTCCAAACGCCTGAAGGTACCACGTTCATCTGTACAAACAATAGTACGCAAGTATAAACACCATGGGACCACACAGCCGTCATACTGTTCAGAAAGGAGACGTTTTCTGTCTCCTAGAGATGAACGTACTTTGGTGCAAAAAGTGCAAATCAATCGCAGAACAACAGCAAAGGACCTTGTGAAGATGCTGGAGGAAACAGGTACAAAAGTATCTATATTCACAGTAAAACGAGTCCTATATTGACATTACCTGAAAGGCCGCTCAGCAAGGAAGAAGCCACTGCTCCAAAACCGCCATAAAAAAGCCAGACTACGGTTTCCAACTGCACATGGGGACAAAGATGGTACTTTTTGGAGAAAGGACCATCGTTATGGGAGGATGCTTGCAAGCCGAAGAACCCCATCCCAACCGCGAAGCACGTTGGTGGCAGCATCATGTTGTGGGGATGCTTTGCTGCAGGAGGGACTGGTGCACTTCACATAATAGATGGCATCATGAGGGAGGAGAATTACGTGGATATTTTGAAGCAACATCTCAAGACATCAGTCAGGAAGTTAAAGCTCGGTCGCAAATGTGTCTTCCAAATGGACAATGATCACAAGCATACTTCCAAAGTTGTAGCAAAATGGCTTAAGGACAACAAAGTCAAGGTATTGGAGTGGCCATCACAAAGCCCATACCTCAATCCTATAGAAAATTTGTGGGCAGAACTGAAAAAGTGTGTGTGAGCAAGGAGGCCTTAAAACCTGACTCAGTTACACCAGCTCTGTCAGGAGGAATGGGCCAAAATTCACCCAACTTATTATGGGAAGCTTGTAGAAGGCTACCGGAAACATTTGACCCAAATTAAACAATTTAAAGGCAATGCTACCAAATACTAATTCAGTGTATGTAAACTTCTGACCCACTGGGAATGTGATGAAATAAATAAAAGCTGAAATAAATCATTGTCTCTACTATTATACTGACATTTCACATTCTTAAAATAAAGTGGTGATCCTAACGGACCTAATACAGGGAATTTTTACTAGGATTAAATGTCAGGAATTGTGAAAAACTAAGTTTAAATGTATTTGGCTAAGGTGTATGTAAACTTCCGACTTCAACTGTAAGTATTCACACCCCTGAGTCAATACAAAGAAACATCTTTGGCAGTGATTATAGCTGTGAGTCTTTCTGGGTAAGTCTCTAAGAGCTTTTAGCACCTGGATTGTGAAACATTAGCCAATTATTATTTTCAAAATTCTTCAAGCTCTGTCAAATTGTAATGCCCGGGGTGTAGTGGAGGAAGGAGTCAGACGCAGGAGACAGAGAGTTCAGAGTAGCGCTACTTCTTCATTCACCAACCAGTTGAAAACAGACGCCACTCAAAACAAATGCCCCAAAACACAGGGGAACCAAACAGTCCCGAATATAACTCACGTATACGAACAACTGTGACTTACAGGCGTGTACATGAGTACACATAAAACAATCCCGCACACCCAGCAGGCTGGCTAATAAAACCCAACTAATAAACCTAATTAACAACAGGTGTAACTAATAAACAGACAAGGAGGGGGAGGAAAAGATCAGTGGCAGCTAGTAGGCCGGTGACGACGACCGCCGAGCGCCACCTGAACGGGAAGGGGAGCCACGTTCGGTAGGAGTCGTGACACAAATTGGTTGTTGATCATTGCTAGACAGCCATTTTCAGATCTTGCCATAGAATTTCAAGAAGATTTAAGTCAAAACTGTAACTCGGACACTCAGGAATATTCACTGTCTTCTTGGCTAGCAACTCCAGTGTAGATTTGGGCTTGTGTTTTAGCTTATTGTCGTGCTGAAAGGAGAATTCATCTCCCAGTGTCTGGTGGAAAGCAGACTGAACCAGGTTTTCCTCTAAGATTTTGCCTGTGCTTATCTCCATTCCATGTATTTTTTATCCTGAAAAACTCCTCAGTCCTTAATGATTGCAAGCACACACATAACATGATGCAGCCACCACTATGCTTGAAAATATGTAATGTGTTGTATTGGATTTGCCCCAAACATAACACTTTTTAATCTGGACAAAAAGTTAATTGCCTTGTTGCAAACAGGATGCATGTTCTAGAATATTTGTATTTTGTATTTTTCACTCTGTCAATTAGGTTAATATTGTGGAGTAACTACAATGTTGTTGATCCATCCTCAGCTTTCTCCTATCACAGCCATTAAACTCAGTAACTGTTTTAAAGTCAGAAATCCCTGAGCTGTTTCCTTCCTCTCTGGTAACTGAGTTAGGAAGGACGCCTGTATCTTTGTAGTGACTGGGTGTATTGATACACCATCCAAAATGTAATTAATAACTTTACCATGTTCAAAGGGATATTGAATATCTGCATTTTTTTTACCCATTTACCAATAGGTGCCCTTTTCTGCGAGGCGTTGGAAAACACCCCTGGTCTTTGTGGTTGAATCTGTGTTTGAAATTCACAGCTCGACTGAGGGACCTTGCAGATAATTGTATGTGTGGGGTACAGATATGAGGCAGTCAATCAAAAATCATGTTAAAGACTATTATTGCACAAAGAGTGAGTCCATGCAACTTATGTGACTTGTTAACCACATTTTTACACCTTAACTTATTTAGGCTTGCCAAAACGAAGGGTTTGAATACAAGACATTTCAGCTTTTCATTTTTTATTAATTTATAAAAATTTAAGAAAATGTTATTCTACTTTGACATTATGGGGTATTGTGTGTAGATCAATGACACAAAATCTCAATTTAATATATTTAAAATTCAGGCTGTAACACAACAAAATATGGAAAAAGTCAAGGGACGTGAATACTTTCTGAAGTCATATTAGTTTTAAATGTGATGGGAGGTCCAGAAAAGCACATACAGTAGGTTCACTTTCTGAAAAATGTTCCCGAGGCTAAAGAGACCATCGAGACTTTTACAGTATATCTAAGGATTTCATATCACTATGTGATACTGCATAGGATCACAGTATAGATCCTATCCACCAAGTGACAAAGCATTGTCCTTGCATGGTCAGGCATATAGTTCTTTGTCGCAATGCATTCCAAAGGACAGCCCTGCTGTCATGCCGCAGCAGCAAGGACTGCTCGTTATCTTGTGTCATGTGGCAGCAGCAGCATCTCTGAATCATTTGACCCTCGGAGCTGAACCAAGAGGAGGGGGAAACACACAGCCAGGCACCACTAAATGCAGGACGACAGGGAGAGGAAGGGAGAGACGAAAATGTCCTTGTCCCTTGTGGATTACGCAAGACATTTCACTGGTGTCAATCAGACACTAATAGCCATTGGGGGTGAAACCCTCCCAATATAATAACCTTAGAAATGGATTTGAATGTTCTCTCTCTCTCTTTCTCTCTCTCTGTGTATGTGTGTTTATGCATGGGTGCAATTTAGTCAGTCTACATTTGAATTCAACTGCGTTACTAACTCAGTCAGCATCGCAGAAACACTGTCAATGCCTTCTCTGTTTTGGCTGACATCTCTAGTGAAATGTATGTATGTTTTACAAAAAGTATGACTCAGCCACAAAGTCTTGATGCGTCAAGAGAGGGAGAAAATCTCAGCATGTACTCTTTGCATGGACTACAGAAGCAAGTACACAGCATGAATACACACACAATTTGGCTACAACTTCTGAAGCTAATGCTGGGTGGTCAAACTAAATGATACAAATTGTAATTAAGGCAACATTTTGACAACTTTACATTTTCCCCTCTCCTTAATGTAGTTGTTAGCTTGCGGCAGGGCTGTCAGAGTCTGTGGTGTGGCATAATGATCTGAGAGTCTCTGTGTGTCAGACTCAGCAGCCAGAGAAACGGGAGAACATGACAGCAGACTCCAGACAGCTTTGGAACATCAAGGCTCTTCACACATCTAATACAGCATGGACACTAATGTATGGCATGAACTTAAGAGTAAAACATGTTTGAGCAGACAGCAGAGTTAGGAAACACTGCTGCTAAATGTCTGATATGAATTGTAGAGGGTCTACAGACACAAAATGTAATATACTACACAGTGAATCAGAAAAAACCATTACTAGAATGAATATAAACTAGAGTTACATTAAACATCTGGAGTGTTCAGAGTTTAGAAATACAGCCATTTTAATGATGCAGTGCAGGACTATCAAGACAATTCCACACAGGTCTTCAATTCATTTTTATTCTCCATCATTTTGTAACATCCAAACATGGAAGAAATTAGATTACAAATGGACACTGTTCCAGGCCTAAATGATCCTGCGGGCAAAACTGGTTGAAATGACGTCATCACAACCATCACATCCTTATAACCAGATTTGCCTGGTATCCTGCCTTTTCGAAGAGCACTATAACGCAGTATTCTGCCCTTATTAAAACCTCCAATCAATCAATAAATTAATCAACAGTATAATTAGAAGAATAAAAGAAGGAACTCATGACCCCTGCAAGCCCTCCAGGCCTTAGGATGCAGAATTGAGTTAGTGGAATTCCTAATGCAGTAACCTTCCTGTGCCGCAGAGAAAACAGAGATAAATCTAGTGAGTTTATTGGTGATTGAACCGAACAGGATCCCAACGCTCCCAAGGAACTGAGCACAATTGATTGCCTCCCATGTTGTCAAGGAAACCAAGCAGCCCTCTGAGGTAAGGAGGGTGTTTAAACCTCATAACAACCTCAGTCGGCATGTGTGAGTGTGTGCGTGAGAATTAAAGAAAGGTTAACCACAATAACTACCATTCTATTTACTATTTTAACTGCATGAAACATTTTTTGTGGATGGGCTCTATAGTGCCACAATACAGCAGGATTTCCAGTGCTGTGGAGTCAATATCATATATCAATAATATGGAGGCAATATCATTGATATAAATCAATTTAACTTAGACAAAAGCTTGTCCAGGAAAAAATTGATGTCATGGTTTGAAAGATGACTCTATCAGTCAACATTGCTTTGCTTTTACACTAGTTCATGAAGACAGATGCATCACTGAGTCTGAACAAAATGTATCCCACAAGGGTTTCCAGGAAATACCACTCAAGGGAATCGAGACCCAAATCTCTTGGAATTTGATTGGATTCAAGACTTGCATCTGCCCTATTGATTTTAAAGTTAGATCAAGCCCTAAGTAGTCCTAGAGTCCAAGGTGAAACCCCTACATGGTTGGACTTCAAGGCTTGTGTAAGGATAGGATCCCATGTCCTTTACAACTCCAGGCAGTCAACATCATCAGACCAATAGATAGAGAGTGATAGGGGAGAATGTATCACTTGTATGTGCAATCCTCTTAAACTGCTACATTTTTTACTGTTGTTTTCTGAAACATTGGTCAATGGTGTTGGCAATAAAAAGGGGTGTCATTCGACCGTAGAACACATTACACAATACATCTTATTCATGATGACATGGTTTTCAAAGAGGATGGATAAATTAATTGATACAGGTGCACCACTCAATTTCCTTACTTTATTGTATGTAGGAGGAAATGTTGCTTTTGTGTATAAAGAACAGCATGCCATGGGCTGGATCCTAAATGGCACCCTACTCCCTACATAGTGCACTATTTTTGACCAGGCACCACTATATACATAATAGTGTGCCATTTGGGACACAGATAAGGAGTATGAACTGCCGCTGTGCTCTCCTCATTACTCTGGTCAGGCTTCTGCCTGCCAGGACTCCATCACACACAGCCATCAAACCAATGTCATCTCAACCTGCACCATGACACACATCTCCACAAGGAGACACATCACATCCCATACTTCCTGGCTGACACAGCTTATCACATGGCATCTCAACCTTAGAGAGAGAGAGCTATAGAGGAACATCTATCATTACAATGACACATCCATTCATCTATAGGAAAAATTGTAATCCTTTAAATTGACTCATACTGGTACTCTCTCTCCCAGACAATATTGTAAACAACATGACAGTGTATTCATACATGTACTGTATCTCAGCCCTCTACAGGAAGTTGATGCTCAGCCTTTCTCGGGGTGTTCTTTACATGCCCAGGTCACACACAGAGAGACAGGAACGACACAGACTAGACACAGTAGAGCCTGGAGGTATTGTGATAGTACCCCAGATGTGAACAATTAAACCCTACAACAACAAAATGTTACAATTAGTATAATGATCAGTTCCCTTTGCTTGAATTTGCATATTTTGTAAATTGAGCCTAATCAGACATATATTTAAATAAAGTTGGCTGCAATAAGTAATGGTTATTTAAGTCAGACCATTGAATGAAATGTGCAGCAAATTCAATAACCAACACTGGGGACAAGCTGCTGACATAATCTCCATTGATACATGACAATGAGAGTGAATAATGCTGAAAATGAAGCATTTTTTTTTATTTATAACTGAAGCGGAGTCATACAATGAACCCAGAGTTTAAGAGCATTACTCCAACATGTGTTGAATAACTAACAAGTGTTTTTGATGGTTGGTTAATTAACTCTCATTCTAGCCTGAATGGCTCATATTTAATTTGACAGCTGTCTCATCAGTGAATGTGTTGGAAGCTATACGGTCAACTAGATTGAGCAGCAGGAAGCCCAAACAAAAGTGTTGAGCGATTAACAAAAATTTATGTAATTTTTCATTTTTTAAACAACTAATTGACCGATGTCAGTTCAATTATTTGAATAATAATAATATTTTAGTTTTTTTACATTTGCAGTTTCTGAAGAGATAAATCAGATCAAGCCTGAACTGTGCGATGTAGTAGGGAGTTGCAGTTTCCAACAGGCCAATATTTGACATAGTTTAGTGCAGAAAATGTGGTAATTAACTACAATGACCATAATCCATTGCGCGCCTGCTTAAACTTGTCCGATTGAGAGGGATATAAAGCACTTAGGGTACAGTGGATGGGGTCAAAATTCATGATTTTGATAGTTGGTATTCAGCAGTCATAAAAGTATGCATTATTTACTTCGAATAACTACTAAAATATGAATTGTGGGGGCAGAAATGCATTCTGGGACATGTGAAATTTGATGTGACTTAAAAACAAACTTGTATGCCATCTGTAAATATTAATAAAATTGTTATATTACGAGCCAAGAAGGTTTAGTCACTGAAAAAGTCAGCAACCTTCCCGCTAGTCATGATTGGCTGAGATAATGAGTGGGCTGGACATGCCAAGAGAAGAGTTCGGATTGGTCTGCCATACAGCACACATCTGTCTATTTGAGCTGGTCAGTATGTTTAGGTAAACCTGTCTAACGTGGCTTTAAAAAAATGTATATTAATAATAGTAGACCTGCATAAGTGTTGCTCTCCACTTTCTGGAGGGTCGAGTTTTGCAATCAGTGGAATTAGAGTATGATAGCTAAGAAGATGGATAAAACACCTGTCTCCGGATTACATCTTCAAACTAAGGGCAACCATGGCATCTGTGACAGGGAGAAGCTTCCATCCATGATGGATATGGGTAAGATAGTCTAGCTAGTTACATTTTCAGATATTACACATTTCTAATTTTGACAAAGTCATTTTCATTTCAAGTTAAAGTGTACTGTTAATTAGCTAGCTAACGTTAGCTGGCTGGCTCGCTAGCCAGCTAACGTGTATGATCTTATTATTATGATTATGATATTATGATCTTATTATCTTATTATTCGTATCTCAGAGCCATTTGCTATTCTAGTTATAGCCTAATGTTAGCTAGTGAGCTAACATTGAACCTGGTTGGTTAGCAACCTGCAGATTCATGCAGGGTAGTAACATCATGAGATGTGATTATGGCTCATTGTTTAGCTAGCTAGCTACAGTCCCAGTCAAAAGTGTGGACTCACATACTCATTCAAGGGGTTTTCTTCATTTTTACTACTTTATACATTGTAGAATAATAGTGAAGACATAAATACAATGAAATAACACATATGGAATCATGTAGTAACCTAAAAAGTTTTAAACAAATAAAAATATATTTTATATTTGAGATTCTTCAAAGTAGCCACCCTTTGCCTTGATAACAGCTTTGCACACTATCGGCATTCACTCAAACAGCTTCACGAGGAATGCCTTTCCAACAGTCTTGAAGGAGTTACCACATACAGTGGGGCAAAAAAATATTTATTCAGCCACCAATTGTGCAAGTTCTCCCACTTAAAAAGATGAGAGAGGCCTGTAATTGTCATCATAGGTACACTTCAACTATGACAGACAAAATGAGAAGAAAAAAATCCAGAAAATCACATTGTAGGATTTGTAATGAATTTATTTGCCAATTATGGTGGAAAATAAGTATTTGGTCAATAACAAAAGTTTATCTCAATACTTTGTTATATACCCTTTGTTGGCAATGGCAGAGGTCAAATGTTTTCTGTAAGTTTTCACAAGGTTTTCACACTCTGTTGCTGGTATTTTGGCCCATTCCTCCATGCAGATCTCCTCTAGAGCAGTGATGTTTTGGGGCTGTTGCTGGGCAACATGGACTTTCAACTCCCTCCAAAGATTTTCTATGGGGTTGAGATCTGGAGACTGGCTAGGCCACTCCAGGACCTTGAAATGCTTCTTACGAAGCCACTCCTTCGTTGCCCGGGCAGTGTGTTTGGGATCATTGTCATGCTGAAAGACCCAGCCACGTTTCATCTTCAATGCCCTTGCTGATGGAAGGAGGCTTTCACTCAAAATCTCACGATACATGGCCCCATTCATTCTTTCCTTTACACGAATGAGTCGTCCTGGTCCCTTTGCAGAAAAAAAGCCCCAAAGCATGATGTTTCCACCCCCATGCTTCACAGTAGGTATGGTGTTCTTTGGATGCAACTCAGCATTCTTTGTCCTCCAAACACGATGAGTTGAGTTTTTACCAAAAAGTTATATTTTGGTTTCATCTGACCATATGACACTCCCAATCTTCTTCTGGATCATCCAAATGCTCTCTAGCAAACTTCAGACGGGCCTGGACATGTACTGGCTTAAGCAGGGGGACACGTCTGGCACTGCAGGATGTGAGTCCCTGGCGGCGTAGTGTGTTACTGATGGTAGGCTTTGTTACTTTGGTCCCAGCTCTCTGCAGGATTTTTGCTCACCGTTCTTGTGATCATTTTGACCCCACGGGGTGAGATCTTGCGTGGAGCCCCAGATCGAGGGAGATTATCAGTGGTCTTGTATGTCTTCCATTTCCTAATAATTGCTCCCACAGTTGATTTCTTCAAAACAAACTGCTTACCTATTGCAGATTCAGTCTTCCCAGCCTGGTGCAGGTCTACAATTTTGTTTCTGGTGTCCTTTGACAGCTCTTTGGTCTTGGCCATAGTGGAGTTTGGAGTGTGACTGTTTGAGGTTGTGGATAGGTGTCTTTTATACTGATAAAAAGTTCAAACAGGTGCCATTAATACAGGTGGAGGACAGTGGAGGACAGAGGAGCCTCTTAAAGAAGAAGTTACAGGTCTGTGAGAGCCAGAAATCTTGATTGTTTGTAGGTGACCAAATACTTATTTTCCACCATAATTTGCAAATAAATTCATTAAAAATCCTACAATCCTAAAATTTTTCTCATTTTGTCTGTCATAGTTGAAGTGTACCTATGATGAAAATTACAGGCCTCTCTCATCTTTTTAAGTGCGAGAACTTGCACAAATGGTGGCTGACTAAATACTTTTTTGCCCCACTGTATGCTGAGAACTTGTTGGCTGTTTTTCCTTCCCTCCGCGGTCTAATTTATCCCAAACCATCTCAATTGGGTTGAGGTCGGGTGATTGTGGAGGCCAGGTCACCTGATGCAGCACTCCATCATTCTCCTTGGTCAAATAGCTCTTACACAGCCTGGAGGTGTGTTTTGGGTCACTGTTGAAAAACAAATTATAGTCCCACTAACCACAAACCAGATGGGATGGCGTATCGCCGCAGAATGCTTTGGTAGACATGCTGGTTAAGTGTGCCTTCAATTGTAAATAAATCACTGACTGTCACCAGCAAAGTACCCCCACACCATCATACCTCTTCCTCCATGCTTGACGGTGGGAACCACAAATGAAGAGATCATCCGTTCACTTACTCTGCATCTCACAAAGACATGGCGGTTGGAAGCAAAATCTCAAATTTGGACTCATCAGACAAAAGGACAGATTTCCACCGGTCTAATGTCCATTGCTCATGTTTCTTGGCCCAAGCAAGTTTCTTCTTCTTATTGGTGTCCTTTAGTAGTGGTTTCTTTGCAGTAATTCAACCATGAATGCCTGATTCACGCAGTCTCCTCTGAACAGTTGATATTGAGATGTGTCTGTTACTTGAAATCTGTGAAGCATTTATATCCTCTGCAGCAGGGGCAACTCTGCGTCTTCCCTTCCTGTGGCGGTCCTCATGAGAGCCAGTTTCATCATAGCGCTTGACGGTTTTTGCGACTGCACTTGAAGAAACGTTCAAAGTTCTTGAAATTTTCTGGATTGACTGACCTTCATGTCTTAAAGAAATGATGGACTGTCGTTTCTCTTTGCTCATTTGAGCTGTTCTTGCCACAGTATGGACTTGGTCTTTTACCAAACAGGGCTATCTTCTGTATAACCTGTATAATCTCTCAACGTGATCAAGACAAATTAGATGATTGTGGACTACAGGAAAAAGAGGACAGAGCATCCCCCCATTCTCATCGACGGGGCTGCAGTGGCACAGGTTGAGAGCTTCAAGTTCCTTGGTGTCCACATCACCAACAAACTAACATGGTCCAAGAACACCAAGACAGTTGTGAAGAGGGCACGACATAACCTATTTCCCCTCAGGAGACTTAAAAGATTTGGCATGGGTCCTCAGACTCCTGAACATCTAGTCAAATGGCTACCCAGAATATTTGCATCCCTCCCCCTCTTTACACCACTGCTACTCTCTGTTGTCATCTATGCATAGTCACTTTAATAACTCTACCTACATGTACATACTACCTCAACTAACCGGTGCCTCCGCACATTGACTCTGTCTCGGTACCCCCCTGTATATAGTCTCGCTATTGTTATTTCACTGCTGCTCTTTAATTATTTGTTACTTTTATCTCTAATTCTTATCCATATTTTTTTGAAACTGCATTGTTGGTTAGGGGCTCTAAGTAAGCATTTCACTGTAAGGTCTACTACACCTGTTGTATTCGGAGCATGTGACTAATACAATTTGATTTGAATGAGTAGGTGTGTCCAAACTCTTGACTGGTACTGTATGTATATGTATATAATTTATTTATTTATTTAGCTCAGAAAAATTGGGGGGCCAAGTAAAACCAGTTGGGGAACCCTGTAGTACAGTATTATTCAGAGACCAGACATAACACCAACGCTTTACATGACACCTGCCGTCAATAAACTGCTCGTTTCATGTACTTAACAGTAAAACAGCAAAAGTTTGTCTAGCAAAGTGACTCAGTTTCTACTGTGGTCAGAGAGTATCATTAAGTATCACTTTCTCCTCCGTGACTGTCCTCCAGTGTCGATGACATTGGCATTGCCCAGCCAGAGGTCCTTGTCAGCTGTGATCCCTCCCCCACTCTGATGTCCTGTGGGAATATAATGACCATATGTTATGGGAACAGAGAAAGCTCACTATTAGCATACTAAACATTAAGTACATAAATAATGTAGAGATTACACTTCATCTTTCAAGGCTACATCAGTCATAGGGAGAGATCAGCACTTTTTGGTGCCAGTGTGCCTTTGCCCTGTGAAAGCTTTGATCATGGAACAGGGTATGTAAATTCTGACCACATGTTGAGTGCCAGGCTCAATAAGTGGAACAAAGTGGCCAGGCACAATCAATAGTGGTGTCCAAGTCCAATGGATAAAACTCCAGGAAAAGAGTTACAGTACATCGATCTCCACTCACCTTTTGTCACCTTCCTTTATTGAGGCTTGAAACTTCGTACAACAATGTGATATAATAAACTGAGTAGCAGAAGGACAAGAGGAGTTTCAAGGAGGAGAGAGAGGCTCAAGTCAGTACAGAACAAGAGCAGCATAAACTTGGCTGGGAATAACTTAGTGAGTAGGCATAGCAAGAGAGACTGCACAGGCCTGATTCTCCATCCTCCACTTACATTTTAGCAAACACACTTATACAGAGCGATTAGGGTTAATTGCTTTTCTCAATTGCACATCGCCAGATTTTTCACCTAGTCGGGTCAGACGCCCATCATCATCATGACTCCCCCCACAGAGCCTTCCTCTGTGGTCTGGCATGCTATGCAGTCTGCACTCCTCCTCCTGCTCCATCCCTGTCCCATCTACTGTATCCTCCTCCTTCACCCTATTCCCCTGTGGAGCTCCAGCTGGTGACAGATGAGCCTCTCCTGACCTGTCTGCCTCCCAGGACCTGAGCACCTGACCCTTGCCCCGTCACGGGGCGGCAGGGTAGCCTAGTGGTTAGAGCATTGGCCTAGTAACCGAAAGGTTGCAAGTTCAAATCCCCGAGCTGACAAGGTACAAAATCTGTCGTTCTGCCCCTGAACAGGCAGTTAACCCACTGTTCCTAGGCCGTCATTGAAAATAAGAATTTGTTCTTAACTGACTTGCCTAGTTAAATAAAGTTAAAAAAAAAAAAAAAAAAAAAACTGTCAAGCCTGGCCCCTGGAGAGGAGACTCTGTCCAAATCAACTAACTGAACCATACATTCTCATCTCACCCTGGGTAACATGATTCAGTAGTAAGGGGAACAAGGAAGGATTCAGCAGAAATAAGGGCATGTTAGTCTTCAATTTGATCAAAGTTAAATGTGATCAAAAGATGAATGTAGACAGGGGGGGGGGGGGTGAGAGAGAAAGAGAGGGTTGAGAGAACAGACTGGTAATGGTAATAGAGAAAGAGAAGTAGACAGGAATAAACAGACAAGGAGAGGCATAGACGAAAGGAAGAATGTGAGAAAAAGTCACTTTGAAAGAGAAACCAAAAGAGACAGAAAATGTACTGAGAAGAGACCGTTGAAAATGTACTGAGAAGAGACCGTTGAAAATGAGAAGCAGTGGTTTGAACCCAAATTATTTCCCAATTGCTTCGTTGTAAACATAATCACTATTTTGGGGGGTTTCGTTCCACTGTTCCAACCAACAAAATAATGTTCTGAAAAAAGTACAAGTTTATTTCATTCCTTTTTTAACCTGTGATATCAACCGTTTAAAAAAACATTTAGCTCACTAAATTACTTCCCCAATCAGTGCGCATAGAGCAGGCAAGCTAGTTGCTTACATGCGTGATGGACAGACAAGTGGTAACTATGGCGCAAGACGAGATTGACATTTTGCAGGTGTGGAGAGAGCGAGAGAGGATTGAGGAGGCTTGAAGGCATTTTATGACATGTATTATATGAATTAGGTCCACAGAATTATACATAGGAGGAGCAGCTTCTATGGAGGAATTTGAAAGCCCGTTGAGCTAGCTAGCTAACAAGCTTGTGTGTGCAGAGTGGCATCGGAATTAAAAACACTTACCTTTATGTAGTTAATAAATCCAACGTGAAGTGTGATAAGGATACTGTAGGCCTAGTTAACTGGCAATGAAAAAGTTATTCCATTCTTCTTAAAAATCTCTCTCACTATCTTTCGAAATCAAGCTTGTAACGTCAGGACAGTAGGGGGGGCAGGTAGCCTAAACACTTACAGGAACAAGATTTTCAATTTGACAGAGTGAGGGCTTTGCATAGGCGCTTTGTTGCGTTGTTGTGGGACTAGAAAAAAATGCCTGGAACGTAAAATAACGTTATTAACCGATTCCCATGCCTTTAAAATAGCAGTGGTGCCAGGTTCCATTTCTGTTCCCTGAAAAATGTTATTTTCAGGTTATGTTCAGTTCCCTGAACCGGTTCCTACTCCTGCTGAGAAGAAAGAGATACAGTATGAAATGTACTGAGAAGAGAGACAGAGGGCAAATCGAGAAGGAAAGAGACAGGATGAACAGCATAAAGGATGCAGGATGAATGAATGGGTGAGCAGTGAGTGATAAGCAGAGGGCCCTGTCCACAGTCCTGTCAGCTGGTGATGTATAGGCATCTTATCTCATAGGACCAAACACATTATCCAAAAAACGAAGACAATGGGTCAATACGTCTCATGGCCTGGACATGAATAGCAAATAAGGAGTTGTCAGTGACAGTGTCTGCCTTGCCTTAGCCAGGGTTTGTGATGCTTGCCTTGTGGTGGAAGTTTTGCTCTCGTTCCAGTGACTATGGTGCATGTTATATAGTGAGATAGAAAATTCTATGAAAGCATGACAACATTGAGAAAAAACTGGAATTAAATGTCTTGAGGTCAACTGTGATGGAATGGTTTTACATTCAATATAGCCCAGGCTGTCACTGCTTTTTAGACTTAGTGACAGTGTTCAAGTACTAATTCACGCTGCGTCATATGAATTGCTGGGTGATCCTCTATAGTGAAATGTTTTGTCACCGCCTTTGGCAGTATTGTTGTAGCAATACAGGCCAAAACATTCATATTGGCTTACAATAGACACTGCTGCTGCACCGAGGTGGCATTGCAAACGCAGTGGAGCCTCATCCGATTGTCATGGAGACAAGGGCTGATTGAAGCTAGGCCATGGATGAGGACATAGGCAGAAGGAGAGAGAGGAATGACGGAGAAAGAGACTTATGCTCTAGCCTTGAAGAGAGACAGAGATGCATCAGACTGCATACAGAGAGAACACACCACACTTCTCTCACCCACCAACTTTACTCAGCTGATCATTCCATCCATCCATTAATTTAAAAGTGCAGAATAGATTTTGTTTCATCAGATGAGCTAGTGTGCTGCAAATACCTCTAGGAATGTGAAAGTAAAGGGTGAACAGACAGGAGTGCTTGAAAGGCAATTAGATGGCAGACCAGCAGCACCTTGTCATCATGTCTGAGACAAAGGTGTCAATGAAGAGCATGATCAAAGATGAGCCAGCTGTCTTAATCATGTTGGAGCTTTCTGCAACAAAACGGGAGGAAGGTAACATATAACACAGCAAGAAATGAGCAGAAATCTAAGAATGATTGTGGCAGAACTACACACGCACACTAACAAATTACTCAGTCACCATCGGCAGTTTGACCTCAGATTTGGGCCCTTGCGTGCTTTGTGTTCTGAGAATTGTGTGCACCTCCCTCCATCCCCTCCCTCTTTCCTTACAAAAGCAGAAGTTATATTGTGCATTACAGTAAAGATCACTGGCAAACTCCCTCAAACTCCCCAGGGGCTTGATCCATAGCTGACAAACGTAGCATGGCACTGAAGTCTAAAAGGCTCCACAATGGTTCACAAAGACAAACGTTGTGTTACAAATTCCACCCTATTCCCTTTATAGTGCACTACTTCTGACCAGGGCTCGTATGGAATAGACTTCCGAAAGAAGATACCTACCAGTCCACAGAACAGAGGTACCAGATGCTGGCCTCACTTCCAATCATACACAATAATTGCTGGCAGACAGATACAAGTACAAAGGGATCCCCATTAGGTACATGGTGCCACACATGCAGTAGTGTTAACTAATGCCACAAAGCTTAATGACCTTCTTTAAACCTGTTGACTGAATCACTTCACCACCAGATGGAGGAAGGAAAGGATTTTACACTCTCTCCACTATCAATGCACACACACACACTGGCTCTGACACGCATCAGATGTGGCAGGGCTTGTAAAATATCACGGATTACAAAGGGAAACCCAGCCACGAGCTGTCCATTGACACAAGCCTACCAGACGATCTAAATGTCTTCTAATTCTAGCTTTGAGGCAAGCAACACTGAACCGTGCGTGAGAGCACCAGCTGATCTGGACGACTGTGTGTCACACTCTCCGTATCCGATATGAGCAAAACCTTTAAACAGGTTAAGTTGAACAGGCCCCAGTTGTAACCAGATGGATTACCAGTCCACGTACTTAGAGAATGTGCTGACCAGCTGGCAAGTGTGTTCACTGACATTTTCCACCTCTCCCTGACCCAGTCTGTAATACCTATATATTTCAAGCATACCACCATAGTCCCTGTGCCCAAGAACATCAAAGTAACCTGACTAAATGACTATTGCCTCGTAGCACTCACATCTGTAGCCATGAAATGCTTTGAAAGGCTGGTCAAGGCTCACATCAACACCTGGGGCCGTTCCCAGGTGGTGAGGGTAGACAACAATACATCTGCCACGCTGACCCTCAACACAGGGGCCCCTCAGGGGTGTGCTTAGTCCACTTCTATACCCCTTGTTCATCCAAGACTGCATGGACGCGCACAACTCCAACACCATCATCACATTTGCAGACATGATGGTGGTAAGCTGTACCAACGACGATGAGAAAGCCTTTAGGGAGGAGGTCAGTGTGTTGCCATGACAATAATATCTCCCTCAAAGGAGCTGATCGTGGACAACAGGAAACAGAATGTTTAGCTTGCCCCATTCAAATCTACGGGGCTGTAGAGTAGTGTGTCGAGAGCTTCAAGTTCCTCACAGTCCACATCACTAAGGATCTATCATGGTCCAAACATACCAACACAGTTGTGAAGAGGGCACGACAACACCTCTTCCCCCTCAGGGTGTTCGACAGCTTCACCATATGGCCCAGTACATACTGGGTCCAAGCTCCTTTCCATCTAGATCCTCTATACCAGGCGGTGTCAGAGGAAGGCCCCCCCCCCCCCCCCCAAAAAAAAAAACTGTCAAAGACTCCAGCCACCGAAGCCACAGACTGTTCTCTCTGCTACCGCATGGCAAGCAGTATCAATACACCAAGACTGGAATTAACAGGACCCTGAACAGCTTCTACCCACAAGCCATAAGACTTCTAAACAAGACTGCTAAATAGCTAATCAAATGAGACTCATTTCAGAAATCTAGGAGTATATCACGGGTCATTACCTCACAGGAGAGACGTTTGAATGTAAACTTATTTTTTTTTTAATCAAATTTTGTTTTAGGGCAGAAATGCTTTCTCCAACATATGAACTTTCATGTGCCTTAATAACAAACTTGTTTGCCATCTGTAAATATGAATACAATTGTTAAATTACGAGCCTAGTTGGTTTAGCCACAGAAAAATACATTGGTCTGCCATATAGCTCTGGCTATCTACTATGATTTCAGAGCATGAGTAAGATATCGTAGCTAGATAAATTCAGGTATTACACTTTTCTAATTTTGAAAGTAATTTTCATTTCAAGTTATGGTGTACTGTTAGCTAGGTAATGTTAAGTATATGATCTTATCATTTGTATCGCAGCCATTTGCTCTGCTAGTTATAGCCTAATGTTAGCTAGCTAACATTGAACCTGGTTGGTTAGCTACCTGCAGATTCATTCAGGGTAGTAACGTCATGAGTTGGGATTATGGTTAATTGCTTAGCTAGCCAGCTACATGTCTTAACAAAAGACTCCACTACGCAAGTAACTATTTCGGGTGCGTTCATAAATTCACTCTGGCCATCTACTCCGATTTCAGAGCACTCTCGTCAGTGTGCCAGAGCGCAGAATAACTGATGAATTTACGAATGCTCAACACCCGTTGAATATGGCCGGTGTCAGTAAATGCCTGCAAAAAAAGCATAATTAAATTGTTGCCAGCAGCACAGTTAGTCACCAACGCTCTGGATAACATGAAAACAGCCTAACCAGTTCTGCTAGGGTGAGTAAAATGGTCAGAGTTTGGGTGGGGGTTAAAGCTTAAAAGGGTGTGAACAATGCTGAATGGTGTAGACAAAGAGCTCTCCAGTAGGTACCAAAACATTCAAAGGCAATTTCCTCAAAAGTGAGGTTACAAGTTTGTCATGAACTCGAAGTTCGTGTAAAGAAGAGGTGTATTTATCCCCGGACAAACCCGGGCCCTGTTGTGGCCCACGTCTCTGATGACACTCCCAGCTCCGCCCGCCGACATACTAATAAGGAAAACAAGCGCAAATAGAAAGAATACGGCAGACAGAGTGGGAGGTTCGTCACATTATCAACTTTCAAAGCAGAATTACTTTCCCATTGTTCCTCAAATATAGTGTATGATATACCATGTTGTAGCTCTGTGTGTCTGCTTTTATCCAAAGTAAAAAACACAATTTCAAATGTTGCTACATTAGATCAAATCAAGGAGGTTGGTAACAAAAGGACTACCTGCATTGACTCTTTCTTGCAATAACTATTTTGCACTGACTCTATACACACACATACTGGACTCTACCCATACACTCACACATACTTACACATACATACTTACACTGACACCAACACACACACACACACTGCTGTTAGTCACTTTACCCCTACATATACAGTACATACAGTGCCTTGCGAAAGTATTCGGCCCCCTTGAACTTTGCGACCTTTTGCCACATTTCAGGCTTCAAACATAAAGATATAAAACTGTATTTTTTTTGTGAAGAATCAACAACAAGTGGGACACAATCATGAAGTGGAACGACATTTATTGGATATTTCAAACTTTTTTAACAAATCAAAAACTGAAAAATTGGGCGTGCAAAATTATTCAGCCCCCTTAAGTTAATACTTTGTAGCGCCACCTTTTGCTGCGATTACAGCTGTAAGTCGCTTGGGGTATGTCTCTAGCAGTTTTGCACATCAAGAGACTGACATTTTTCCCATTCCTCCTTGCAAAACAGCTCGAGCTCAGTGAGGTTGGATGGAGAGCATTTGTGAACAGCAGTTTTCAGTTCTTTCCACAGATTCTCGATTGGATTCAGGTCTGGACTTTGACTTGGCCATTCTAACACCTGGATATGTTCATTTTTGAACCATTCCATTGTAGATTTTGCTTTATGTTTTGGATCATTGTCTTGTTGGAAGACAAATCTCCGTCCCAGTCTCAGGTCTTTTGCAGACTCCATCAGGTTTTCTTCCAGAATGATCCTGTATTTGGCTCCATCCATCTTCCCATCAGTTTTAACCATCTTCCCTGTCCCTGCTGAAGAAAAGCAGGCCCAAACCATGATGCTGCCACCACCATGTTTGACAGTGGGGATGGTGTGTTCAGTGTGATGAGCTGTGTTGCTTTTACGCCAAACATAACGTTATGCATTGTTGCCAAAAAGTTCAATTTTGGTTTCATCTGACCAGAGCACCTTCTTCCACATGTTTGGTGTGTCTCCCAGGTGGCTTTTGGCAAACATTAAACTACACTTTTTATGGATATCTTTAAGAAATGGCTTTCTTCTTGCCACTCTTCCATAAAGGCCAGATTTGTGCAATATACGACTGATTGTTGTCCTATGGACAGAGTCTCCCACCTCAGCTGTAGATCTCTGCAGTTCATCCAGAGTGATCATGGGCCTCTTGGCTGCATCTCTGATCAGTCTTCTCCTTGTATGAGCTGAAAGTTTAGAGGGACGGCCAGGTCTTGGTAGATTTGCAGTGGTCTGATACTCCTTCCATTTCAATATTATCGCTTGCACAGTGCTCCTTGGGATGTTTAAAGCTTGGGAAATCTTTTTCTATCCAAATCCAGCTTTAAACTTCTTCACAGCAGTATCTCGGACCTGCCTGGTGTGTTCCTTGTTCTTCATGATGCTCTCTGCGCTTTTAACGGACCTCTGAGACTATCACAGTGCAGGTGCATTTATACGGAGACTTGATTACACACAGGTGGATTGTATTTATCATCATTAGTCATTTAGGTCAACATTGGATCATTCAGAGATCCTCACTGAACTTCTGGAGAGAGTTTGCTGCACTGAAAGTAAAGGGGCTGAATAATTTTGCACGCCCAATTTTTCAGTTTTTGATTTGTTAAAAAAGTTTGAAATATCCAATAAATGTCGTTCCACTTCATGATTGTGTCCCACTTGTTGTTGATTCTTCACAAAAAAATACAGTTTTATATCTTTATGTTTGAAGCCTGAAATGTGGCAAAAGGTTGCAAAGTTCAAGGGGGCCGAATACTTTCGCAAGGCACTGTAGCTGCCTCAATTACCTCGCACCCCTGCACATTGACTCGGTACTGTTACTCCCTGTATATAGCAGTGGAGGCTACTCAGAGGAAGGGGAGGACCATCCTCCACAGTGAATTTCAAACAAATAAAAATTGTAAAACATTGAAAAAGTTATCCATTTTAGATAAAAATACCAAATATATTCACGTCACCAAATAATTGATTAAAAAACACTGTTTTGCAATGAAGGTCTACAGTAGCCTCAACAGCACTCTGTAGGGTAGCACCATGGTGTAGCCGGAGGACAGCTAGCTTCCGTCCTCCTCTTGGTACATTGACTTCAATACAAAACCTAGGAGGCTCTTGGTTCTCACCCCCTTCCATAGACTTGCACAGTAATTATGACAACTTCCGGAGGACAGCCTCCAACCTATCAGAGCTCTTGTAGCATGAACTGACATGTTCACCCATTTAAAGGATCTGAGAATGAATAGTACTGAAAGCATAAGCTACAGCTAGTTAGCACTGCAGTGCATACAATGTGATGAGTAGTTGACTCAAAGAGAGAGAAGGACAAGTGTTGAACAGTTTAACAAATGAATTTCTTCAAAAATGAAGAGCAAAAGAGCTAGCAAATGCAACTGGCTAGTTTAGTTACTCAAACACCCGGATCAAACAGAGGGATGCTATGGTAGCTAGCTGGCTACGACTATCCAACACAACACTGAAACTCTTCCAAGTCAAGGTAAGCTATTGGTTTTATTAATGTATTGCCACCGGGGCCCGCCGGTGTAACTGCTTACTGACTATACACTAACGTTACCGCATGATTGTAGTGGGTTTACTAACACATTAGTTATATTAGCTATGTTGACTAGGACGTTACTTTAGCTAATATGGAGACAATGATGTAGGCTGTGTGTAGCGGATATGACATGGTTTGGCTTGGAAAGGTTTTTTTTGCCTGGTCACATACAGCTGATGTGTTGTTCATTGAAGTCCACAAACAAAGGGAAAAGCTGAGAGGCGGAGAGTGCATAGAGGATAGAATGAATACAACATGGCTGCTATAAACAGGGGTGTATTCATTCCACCGATTCTGTTGAAAATGTTTCTTAAACTGAAGCAAACTAAAACAGATAAAAAAAATACCTACATTTGTCCAATATAAACTCTTGTTTGCAATTGTTGGACTAATGATTACATCTGTAACGATTGTCTTTGGGAGAAGGAGAAGAGGACCAAAGTGCAGCGTGGTACTTATTCATAATACTTTTAATAAAGATGAATAGTGAACAAAAACAACAAACCGACAAATGAACAGTTCTGCAAGGTGCAACAAAAGCACTAAACAGAAAATAACTACCCACCCCCAGGCGGGAGAACCTGGAGGGAGGAGACGGAGAGACAGCCTGGTCCTCGGAGGAGGCACAGGATAGACCGGGCCGTGGAGGTGCGGGCCATGGAGGTGCACTCGAACTAAGGGCCTGCACAACCCGTCCTGGCTGGATGGTGATTTTAGCCCGGCACGTGCGGGGTGCAGACACACGGGAGACAGTGTGCAGAGCCGACACAGGATATCCTGGCCCGAGGAGACGCACTGGCTGTCTGGAGAGCAGTGCTGGCACCATCCGCCCTGGCTGGATCCTCACCCTAGCCCGGCAGATGCGGGGAGCTGGGATGTAGCGCACCGGGCTAAGAACGCGTACTGGGGACACCGTGCGCTCCACTGCATAACACGGTGCCTGACCAGTACGACGCCCGCCACGGTAAGCACGGGGAGTTGGCTCAGGTCTCCAAACTGACTCTGCCACACTCCCCGTGTGCCCCCAAAAAATTGGGAACCATACCAGGCCAAACACATAGAAATAGAAAACATAGAACAAAAACATAGAATGCCCACCCCAACTCACGCCCTGACCAAACTAAAACAGAGACATAAAAAAGGAACTAAGGTCAGGACGTGACAACATCCTAGATAAGATAGATGAAGGCAAGAGTGTGCAAGGCGGTATTGAATGTGCCAAATATTTATCTCGACCTGTGTGCACCTACGTTGTAAACGTTCACTCATAGGCTAGGTTGTAGCAGCCTCATGATGGGTATAGGGCAAACTATGATGTTACATTGACGTGGGTGAACGGAATATGAATTACAGTCATCCAACATGCTGTAATAGAAATGAGGTCATGCTCATGATTTTATTTTTTTAAATAAACGGCACTGACCTCCACTAGTATATAGGAATGCTATTTTCTACTCCCCATATATAGCCATGTTGTTTTTACTCTTTATTTTTATTCGTTATTCACTGTGCCACTATTTCAATTATTATATTTTTTTGTAATCTTATCTATAACTCTGCATTGTCGGAAAATGACCTGTAATTAAGCACTTCATTGTTAGTCTACACCTGTTGTCTATGAAGGGTGTGACGAATACAATTTGATTTGAGTTGACACACGCACGGACAAGCACACATGCATGGAAGCATGCGAGTATAAAAGACCCCACACACATGCACACACAAACACACACACACATACATACACAGACACAGACACAGACACACACACACACACACACACACACACACACACACACACACACACACACACACACACACACACACACACACACACACATACACACGCACACACACACACACATACACACACACACACACACACACATACATACACAGACACACACACACACACACACACACATGCACACACACACACACACACACATACATACACAGACACACACACACACACACACAAACACATGCTCATACAGTATCCTTGGGAAATGACAAACAGGGGATCTGCGCTCCAGCCATCTGGGGACAATGCGGCAGCAGCTACAGCAGATCCATTACAGTAACAGGGTCTGGCATGGCAGGCAGGTTCAGCTGAAGGAGAGGACAGGCATTGACACCCATACTAATGAGACTACACATTAGGCAGTCAGTAACCGACCACGTACTGTAGCATGCAGGGCGCGATGACAGCAGAGACAATCACATCTCTACGAGAAAGAAAGCTATTATCTCACAATGGAATCCCCCTCGCATACCCATTCAATAAAAGCTATTTGCTCTGGTACCTCTATCAGTTCCTTGAACCACTGTACTGACACATTTCCATAGATCTACTACTGTGCTCCGAGCTTTTGTAAAAGCACGCCCCTAAACCTCATTGATGTTCACACTGATCCAGAGATCCACAGTGGATGTGTTCGATAGTGGATCCTCATAGAGCTTACGCCAGAACCTTAATGACAATATCCTGAGTGACTGGGACTGACATAACTGATTATGTCTTCATTTGGGCAGTTGAGTAATTATCAGATTGTGTGTGTGTGAGTGTGTGTGTGCGCCCATGTGCATGAGTGAGAAATGCAAATAGTTGAGTCAGTCAGCAACCTTCGAGAGCCCTTGAAAACCTCCAGATGAAATTCATTGCATCCCCCAACGGTTTAATAAGGCGCAGCATTGCCTTATGATGACAGACAGATGCTTTCCATGCAGGGAGGCAGCCACTGATCGACTTGGTTCAATTATTAATGTCAACTCCCGATTCCAGTCTGTGCCTTCCCCAGGTAAAAAAAAAACATTTGAAGACCTATGCATCAGAGTCTGGGATGATTTTTATAAATTGTATCACATAGCTGAAAGCCACATTGTACAATAGCTCCAGTCCAAGGGCCAGCCGCAAAAGGACATCCAGTTGGGGACACTTGCATGGGGTGGGTGTGTAGACGGTGCACCTTTGCACTGCCTGCGCCAACCCAAACTATCAATCTACCCCCCGGTCTCCAGTGGAGCGAGAGCCCCATTGTGCTGCCCCATTACCTGCCTGTCTTAAGGAGGGAGCAGCTGTGAATTATGCAACAGCTGTGTTTCTGTTTACAATAAAAGTGTAGTGCTTCGGTAAGCAAACAAGGACATCTAACCCCGGAGGACGGCTGGGTCTGGACTGTCTTTTCCTGCCGTAGGTAGGGATGTCAAACAGACAAAACTCACACTGACCTCAGGCTAAAGTCACAACACAAGAGGTCTGATGAGGACACATGAGGACGAGACAAGATGTTGCAAGACAGCTCAATTGACAGCCTCGCGGTGTGTGTGTGTGTGTGTGTGTGTGTGTGTGTGTGTGTGTCAGTGACAACCCAAGCCATCATTCCCTAGCAAGAGGAGAACTGAATTCTTTGCCTTGGTTGCTAATATTGCCGCAGTATAGAACTAGGATGGATGAGTTAGTGTATTACATCATGCTCTTCACTATAAATCCCACAGGGTACAGTCACCTCATGCTAATGAATGGGGAATAGCATAATTTCTTATATTAATTTGTGGTTTTCACCTGTAAGTTATGTATTCTACAGCTTTTTCCATCCTATCTCCATACAATCTCTGTCTATGCAGTGGTGCTAAATGATAATGACTGAGCAATCCTATGAGTTGTTCAGATGAGTTGTTCAGTTGCTTGTGCGTGATTAAGTATGCCTTCTATGACTTTGCGTGATTCTTTGTGTTTCAATACTCTGTGTGTGTGTATGCTAGTAAATTTACAATAAAGGTACAATGAATGTACAGTAGCATATCATAAAAGTAGGGGAAACAATTATATGCACTACTGCCATCATTAACATTATGAGTGTGAAGATAGGACCATATTTGAATGGAAATACCTCTGAATGCTTAGACTAGATAAAAGAAGGCTGGCTGTGAGCTATACTAGGGCTGTGATTGTATATATCGGCTTAATTTGATGACCATTTCAACCTCAGGGATTAGTAAAGAAAAACCCACTGTTGTTGACCAAAATTCAAACAGCCTCCAGGAAGGAGAATATCTTTTCACAAACAGAACTGTCTGTGTATGTCTTTTCACAAACAGAACTGTCTGTGTATCATACTATTTTTCTGCCCCCAATGGGGCATTCTCACAGCATATTACAGTGATAACAACCTCAGAGATAACTGAGAGGAGAATAGAGAGAAACATTTCGGAGTATCCCCAGGGAGACTTTGTAAGTGCTACTAAATGCAACAATCTACATGATTCATGTATTGTGTGAGTAAAATGTTTTTGTTCTTCTTCAGTGTGATAAATGTGCATATAAATATTGCAGTCTATTCATATGAGCCATAGTTATCAAATAGCATCACTTAACTTCTTCAGCATTTTATTGTTTAAATGATAAGAAATCCATGTTAGTCGTGGCCTACAGTAATAATTCTGTAGGCTATGTATTTTGTATTATGATCTTCTTATATAAAAGACACTTTGGCCGCAACTGAAAGCTACTGCAATGATCCAATCCACAGGAGGAGCTGCAGAGAGAGACCCTGAGTCCTGAGGATGAGGAGAGAAAGAGGAAGAAAACACCAATTGAAAAACAGCTGCATGGATTTGGAGAATGCCCAAAGGGGAGATTGTAAGACGTTTTATATCAAGGTCACAATGGGATGGACACAAAACGATTGTGACTGCTAGTGTTAGAAGTTCTGAGAGACATGTTGTACACACACACACCGGTTCTCTTCATGAAATTGCCTGACCGTTACTTAGACACAACATCTATGACGGTGCCACACACTCACCAATCCTAGCAGCCATTGTCAATGGCTAAGTGTTACTCTTGACCCAAAGGGTCTGAAAAAGATGGGCCAGCATCAACTGTACTTGGCACACTCTCCCGATCTACCCCTGTGGCACGATTCTTATATTTAAAAAAGGAAACTAAACACCAATGTTCCCTATAATTTTTATAGGCACTGAGAACATTTCAGGTCTGCTGAGCGCAAACTTGAATGTTGTGAAAATTCTATGCAATTTCCAGCGTGCGTTTACTGTGCGTTAACACGTGCCTGTTCTTAACTGACTTGCCTAGTTAAATAAAACGTCAATTTAAAAAAACACTGAGGCAGAATCCGCTTTAAGTTACAGTTTTACAGTTTTAACAATGGCCCAGTAGGCTACTATGGATATTTGCCAAATAAATATAAATATTTTTTTCCCATAGCATTATTACAGTGATCTAAAAACAAGCGCATCTACTCAAGACCGCTCATGCTGTCCAGTTCAAAGTAAACGGCACAGATCCATATATGGCAATGGTCTACTTGCATATAGGCCTACTGCAGCCCTGATTGGTAATGCCGCATGCAATAGAATCCTACTCCGATGAGTTCTACCAACAACAAAACGTTCCTTTTGTTTCAGTATGTTGCATTGAAAGTGGCTAATATTGCATTGATTCGATCACAATTGCCACAGTAAAGGGAAACGGTGATAGTGTTAACTAACAGGGTAAACTCTACAAAGCTGGATGAAGTTCTATCTGGTGCTTCTCTATGTGTGATATTTCTTCTGCGCAGTCCTGGGTTGAAGCTGCGCGGCAGTTTCTGGGTTGGAGCTGCGCGCCCGCCCATACGTGCAGTTTAGAGGGAACATTGCTAAACACCATAGTAGGTATTCAGAAAGCACTTATAGAAGTACTGTATATCCTATCCTATACTTGGCTGCAGTGTGAGCATGTCATTGACGTTCCTCTGCCTTTGCATTCTCAAGCAGCAAGACATTCAGAGAGGCAGCATCAGTGACAGCCTCTGAATATCATCTCCCAGTCTCCCAGAGTATCACACATACAGTGCCATCGGAAAGTATTCAGACCCCTTGGCTGTTCCCACATTTTGTTACGTTACAGCCTTATTCTAAAATGGATTAAATACATAAAAAATCCTCAGCAATCTACACAGTTGACAGTGCATGTCAGAGCAAAAACCAAGCCATGAGGCCGAAGGAATTGTCTGCAGAGCTCCGAGACAGTATTGTGTCAAGGCACAGATCTGGGGAAGGGTACCAAAACATTTCTGTGGCATTGAAGGTCCCCAAGAACACAGTAGCCTCCATCATTATTAAATGGAAGAAGTTTGAAATCACCAAGACGCTTCTAAGAGCTGGCCGTCCGGCCAAACTGAGCAATTGGGAAAGAAGAGCCTTGGTCAGGGAGGAGACCAAGAACCCAATGGTCACTCTGACAGAGCTTCAGAGTTCCTCTGTGGAGATGGGAGAACTTTCCAGAAGGACATCCATCTCTGCAGCACTCCCCCAATCAGGCCTTTATGGTAGAGTGGTCAGACGGAAGTCACTACTCAGAAAAAGGCCCATGGCAGCCCGCTTGGAGTTTGCCAAAAGTCACCTAAAGACTCTTAGACCATGAGAAACCATATTCCCTGGTCTGATGAAACCAAGATTTAACTCTTTGGGCTGAATACCAAGCGCCATGTCTGGAGGAAACCTGACACCATCCCTACGGTGAAGTGTGGTGGTGGCAGCATCATGCTGTGGGGATGTTTTTCAGCGGCAGGGTCAAGTACAGAGAAATCCATGATGAAAACCTGCTCCAGAGTGCAGGACCTCAAACTGGGGCAAAAGTTTACCTTCCAACAGGACAACGACCCTAAGCACACAGCCAAGACAATGCAGGAGTGGCTTCGGGACAAGTCTCTGAATGTCCTTGAGTGGTCCGGCCAGAGCCCGGACTTGAACTCGATCGAACATCTCTGGAAATATCTGAAAATAGCTGTTCAGCAACGCTCCCCATCCAAACCGACAGAGCTTGAGAAGATCTGCAGAGAAGAATGGGAGAAACTGTCCAAATACATGTGTGCCAAGCTTCTCGAGGCTATAGAATAAGGCTATAACGTAATAATATGTGGAAAAAGTCAAGGGGTCTGAATACTTTCCGAATGCAATGTATAACTCTAAAAATGTCATGAATCAAGGGCCCATAAAACTGTTGAGATGTAAATGCACCGGGAACATTTTCATGAGAAGGCGTTACTATACGTGACAGTTCATTTGTTAAGGCGATAGTTCACTAAAATGACAAATATACTATTCCCTATGGAGAACTAGCAACATTGCTAAAGTTTAGCTCTGGATGAGTAAACAGATATATTGTTATATATCCCAAAGTCAGTAAACTACTACTAGTTATCAATAAAATGTGGTAAGTTTGTAATATTTGTGAAATACTATTTTATGGAGGTTTTCATATTGATATAGAACAAGACAAAAACAGCAAGGCCTATCCAATGGGCTTTAAACATGCTCTAAGGTAAATGTATTTCTTTGTTTTTACCATTAAGAGCTTAAGTGATGGCTATTCTTCTGAAAAAGGGGTGAAAAAAGTATTTGCAAAAGAGGACCAGAACCTATGATATGAAAAATCAAGGACTCGGCACTATAAGATCCTATCTGCAAAATGTATGGTCTTGAGATAATGAGTATTTTTCCTATTAGTCCCAGATGTCAGAACTGTTTTGTGATGTCTTCCAATACCAGAACTCAAAAAGTACATCACCTTACAGCAATGATGTTTTATTAACAACCCAGCATTGTGTTATTAGATTGCAGATATACCTTATAGCACCAAGGTCAAAGGTATTTGAGCAGTTAGAACTTTATTATTATACCTTTTTTTATTCATCGTAAATTGATTTTCAGATCTCATACTCAAGTTTAGCTTAATCTAGTGGTTCAGAAAGAGGATGTGGATTCCTTGACTCCTAGTCAGAAAGTCCTCCACTGGGTTCATGAACAATAATCAAACCATACACTAATCTATGTGAGCTGTGTGTGAGTAACATAGGCATCCCTTGCATTTTTAATTACACTGGGAATCTGTGCAAAGCACTTCCAGTCTGATGGACTTTGGGATTAGGGATAAGAAGAGAAAATGAAAGAGAAACCATACCAATGTTCCCTAGAAGGTACTTAAAATGATCTCTGTTTTATAATTATTGTAACATTTAATATGTTATCAGTAGAACCAATAATATATTAGGCTATATGTCAGTTAAATAGGCAACCAACATAAAGAATGGTCGTGGAAACCAATCTTCCAATTAATAATTGCACTAGTCCTGACTGTACTGTAGTCTAGCAAGCCTACAGCTAATCTAAGAGTATCCCTTACATGAGATTGCTGCTTGGCACCAGGGCTCTGATGTTACACAATCTGGTGTAATCTGAGAATGGAGTCACAAGGTTGGCATCCTGCAGTGTTAATCTGACTACAGAGGACTCATCTCTGCTCACTGACATTCAATATGTTCTAGACCCTGTCTGTAAAAAGTATGTCTGCGATGAAACACCTACAGAGTACTATCTCAGATGACAAATAGCTCAAGCCAATTCTTTTAAATGAAGCATGAAATAATTGTGAAATAATACGTTTCCGTGGCATTCGCATGGAGGAATAATCCCAAAAGAGTTTTCTTGTGGTTGCATTTTTTTTTTGGTAGGTCATCACACATCACATTCACAAATCATATTCCCCTTGATTCCCCTTGATTCCCCATTGACTCCCCTTGACTCACTGCTCTCATATTGTTGCCAAACAAAATGAGAGAACTAACTTGGTGGTTTCTGCTTGCAAATTTCTGAAGACGACCTTCTTGCTGCTTGAGCAGTGGCTACTGAGTGGGAGATGATTCTATAACAAACAGAAGACATCTCACAGAAGTATGTTAGGATAACATATGGCTCTTCCTTCTACATAATCTTCCCTCTTCCTAAGGAAACATCCATCCATAGGGGTAATGGATCTAATAAGGTAATAAGGTCTGTTAGTGGGTGTCAAAATGTTTATGTTGAGTTATGTTACTTTGTGTGTGCGTGAGTGCATATGTGAGTGTGTGTGTCTCAGCGTTCATCAAATACATTTTATATGCTGAACACCCACAGACACTAAATCACCAAGCAATGCCCCTGAAACGGCAAAGAGAATAACATAAATGATCTTTGTAGTTACACAACAAAGTAACTCTCTCTGCATTGAATGTAGCGTACAGCCCTGCAGTACTGTATACTGTACATTCATTTTTCTCCCACCATCGCCGCCTCCTCTTCCTGACAAACAACTTATCTTCTTACTAATGTAATTAACTGCTTGGAGGGTTTTCTCTCTGAGTCTTTTTATTTCCTTAACATTGCTGTAACTGTATATTATTTAGCTTGCAGGTTTTCTGTTATGGCTGATTTTAAGTTAACTACAACAGGGTAAGACATTTTCCAGAACCAGGGCACAAATAACTGACTGTTTCATTTTCAGAAGGAAAAAAAAAAGCCTGCATGAAGCTACATTTTATGATTTAATTTCACCACTACTCATGCCACAATTACAGACAATTTTTCTCCTCAAAGTTGAGTAAATATTACAGAATGCCAGAAAAAGCTCACTAAATGGAACAAACAGCTGGTCCAGCATATTCCCTGTGTTGGACGCAGGAGACGTAAATTAATCACCCAGGGACAAAGACTCATTAATTGCTGTGTTGCTGATTAATCGTCCCTTGTGAGCGACGTTTAACTTAACATGCAAATCTGTGTCAGAGGATCCTTTCAGTGAGAGTGGAGAGGGAGCAGGGAAATACTGGAGACAGACACTACACCCGTGGGGAGAAAACAGCTAACACAAAGTCCATCAGGTACGGAGAACAGCTATTTCCAACATTTAGACAAGGTAGAAAATGTAAGAAATAGAAAGCTATGAATAAAGGGGGGCCGAATGGAGGTAACCAGAGGTAGAGGGTTTCTTTAGAACACCACTTATAGTCGTCAAGAGCTGTCTAAATGAGCACACTGTATTTAGATCCTATTTTTTCTGCCCTTCTTGCTTTCTTTGACGCAGTGAACAGACTGTTGAGACTTGAGAGGATGAGAGAGAGAACAATGGAGAGAGAACAGTTTGCTGAGGGACAAGAGGATTGTTGTACAATCCACTAATCTGCTAGCAGGAGCTGTCATTGACTCAGCAGAGAACAGCACAGGGACAGGATGCTACAGTGTCAATAGAGCCAGCAGCCTGCAATTAACCACCTCTTCCTTCCACTTCATCAGTACTAATATGGGATGTATGGAAAGGGACATTAAAAAGGTAGTCATATCTCAGAGGAAATGAGACGCTCCTCCCCAAGACAATGACACCATTTTATAGAACGCTTTCAAGTCCTCTAGATCAATAGGTTTGAGAGAGGGATGGCACAGGGCAAGGGCAGGAAAGAGACATTCTTACTGAACCTAAAGGAGCAAACCACAAGCATGTTTATCATGACCAAGGTTTTGTGACATCTGGTGTGCAGTAAATTGAATTTTCCACATGGATATCGACTCAAACAAATCCATGAAATCAAGTGATTGAAATCCACTTAATCTAATTTAGTGGGACACTGTGTTAACACTGACACACGTGGTCATCATCTGCTCCTGCCTCCACACTGTGGTGCATACAGAAGCCTAATACATGCTCGTCAACAGGGAGCTTTTATCCATCTTCCTCTCACTGATCTCCTCTCTATGTCCTCTCAATCTGCCTCTCATCCAGGCCTTGTTTCTATGGAGAAGAAAACAGATATGAAAATATGCTATTGGTCAAGAGTCTAAAAATACACCCCCACTCAAGGACAAAATTTGACACAACAAAACCCCATGAAGACATTTCAGAATGTCCTCTCCTTCCTTTTACCCCTTTTCTCCCCAATTTCATGGTATCCAATTGGTAGTTACAGTCTTGTCTCATCACTGCAACTCCCGTACGGACTTGGGAGAGGCGAAGGTCGAGAGCCGTGCGTCCTCGAAACACAACCCAATCAAGCCACACGGCTTCTTGACACAATGCCCACTTAACTCGGAAGCCAGATGCACCAATGTGCGGGAGGAAACACTGTACACCTGGCGATCATGTAAGTGTGCACTGCGCCCAGCCCGCCACAGGAGTCACTAGTGCGCAATGGAACAAAGACATCCCTGCCGGCCAAACCCACCTCTAAGCTGGACGATTCTGAGCCTATTGTGCGTCGCTCTAATGGGTCTCCCGGGCCGGCTGCGACAGAGCCTGGACTCGAACCCAGAATCTCTAGTGGCACGGCCGGCTGCGACAGAGCCTGGACTCGAACCCAGAATCTCTAGTGGCACGGCCGGCTGCGACAGAGCCTGGACTCGAACCCAGAATCTCTAGTGGCACGGCCGGCTGCGACAGAGCCTGGACTCGAACCCAGAATCTCTAGTGCATTTAGACTACTGCACCGCTCTGGAGGCTGTCGTTTCCTTCCTTGCTGAATATATTTTGTTATTTACTATGAATACATTTGATTATACAGGGTCACTGAGCTGCATGTGTACTGGGCACAGTAGATGAGACAGACACATTTAGGCACTTTGATTTTCATGTAATTTTACTTTTACAAATGGACCCAAAAATGTACGAATTGTGGTGGCGCCACGACACGACAAGCTAGCAAGGGTTTTTGACAAAGTGAGCTTCACGCTTCAGTGTGCATAACAGCACAGGCAATTTGGCTCTCTGTGTCCACAGGAGTGTCCCACAACATGGTTACCACGGTGCACTCCAACACAGTGTAGTCACAGAGTAGTGTTGCCAGTGACACATGAGGCTGGCTGGTGGAGAGAGGCTCTGTAATGTAATTGCCTTGCAGTGTACCACCAGCTGACCTACACCCACTACATGGTGTACTGTACTGCTGAGAGCAGTCAGATAGGTAGCTAGGGAGTGGAAAAGAATACAAAAAAGGATTCAAATTAATGTGAACGAATTCGGTGCTCGAAGTTATGAGGTTTACGCAGTATATGCTGCATATAACATCTGTTTTTACTTAAAAGGTCAGAATAATATGTAATAGCCTTGGTTATAGGAGAAAGAAGAGAAGAGTAGAGAAGAGATGAGAAGAGTAGAGAAGAGATGAGAAGAGATGGGGCAAGACGACCAAGTACCATCTATTGGGTGACTACATACAGCTCAAGGCGAAATGCATGGTGACATCGTTGCTCTGTCTCCCGTCATGATACAGTTAGGTTGCCCAGCAGTTTAGCAGTAACAGTTCCTCTCTTGGGAGTCTCCATGATGATGTCACAGAGAGAGAAGACAGTAACAGGGTTATGAAAGGCCTTGGTCATTGGAGACTGGGGTCAGAGACAGTGTCTGTTCCATCATTCATATTCAGTTCCCCCCCATGAGCAGCATAGTGGAACATAGATCAGTCAATATATCTTATCATGCATCATTTGCTTGCTGTAAATAATCAATTACAATTGTTTTTCATTGACTGACTTTACTAGACTGTTCATCTTGGAATATTGATATCAATAACACCTTGCAGAAATGTTTTTCTCTGTTCTCTTCGAATATGACGAAATCCTGGTACATCAACATTTCATAGCAACAGCCTTGCTTTTAGTTGTCTTGACATTTCTACATAATGGCCTATTCCCCAGTCACAGGTGTCATTGAGGCTCATGAAACCTGATTAAATGCATCTCACAATGAATAGTCCACAAAAGGGAGAGAGAGAGAGAGGTCAAACCCAAGGTCATGGATCTCATATCACAGAAGAAAATATTGTCACTTAGAGCAATTGCTAATGCAACGTTGGTCCCTATAATCATGTCATAGTGGTCAGTGATACATGATACTGTATGAAATGGCTGTGTATCGCTCTACTCATCCTGACTATGACAACTACCTGGAGAACACCCACTATTCTGGATGTAAGCCAGCTCCAGTTCCCTTAAAGGCCACTAGCAGTGACATCATTGCTGGTAACTCCCTGGCAGCAGATAGAACACTGGCACCACAGTGACTAAGCAGAGAGAGAACCTTCAGCAGAGAAGGATGATTTAATTAGTGTCACTTCAGCGGGATGGAGTAGAAGCCATCAAACCTCCAGAGAGGCTCCTCAACATACAGGAATGTAATATGTGTATGGTGGTGGGAGCTTTGACTGTTCGCCGGAACCTGCAGGTATAACATTTGAATGAAAGACAAAAGGAAAATGTTCAGCACAATTGTAATTTATGTTTAAGTAATTTAGCTAGCCTCTTTTTTTTAAAGGTCTGACATACAGACATGCTATGACCTATTCATAGCGAATTCAATGCGACAATTTATTCAAACAATAATCTGCCAACATGCCAACACCATTTCACATGGTTAAAACATGCTTAAGTAGCATGTTCTTCTGAAATGTCGTAGAGCGGGCCTCTGATTAGCAGTCACAGTTAAGGTTGCAAAGCTACCGGTAATTTACCAAAGTTAACCGGAATCTTCAGTAATTTACGTAATTAACAGAAAATCTATGGCAATCTATCATAACTGGTCATTTATAATTGAATAACTTTTTTAAAAATGTATTAATATATAGTATTAATTGATTATATTTGTGTCCATATTGTCCATGACTTTCTAGTAGATAAACCATATGGTTCAATAGAATATAGCCTAATTAATGAAAAAAGTATCTTAACAACAATGGCATTCTTTTCTATTAACTCTGCAACTTTTTCACAACTGCCACCAGTTTGACACCAAAATATTGACATCAAATACATACTGACAGTAAAATAAACACAAAAATATAGAACGAATATTTCATGATGAAACCCTCACATTAAACACCAATGGTATTCACTACGTTGATGGTTTATATTTAGAATATTGTTCTACAGATTTGTCATTCTATATTAAAATCCTCTTATGTAATTATTTCATACACAATACTTTATATGTGACAAGGCGACACAGAGGGCCAGACACCTGTGATTATCTGAAGTACCCAAAAGGGCCACTAGATGTCTTGTGATAGATAACTTTAAATAATTGAAAGATACCAAAATTCTGGTAGTTTATTGGTAAATGATGGTAGTTTATTGGTAAACTTTGAAAGTTTCCAGTAATATACCCTATTTTTGTAACCGTTGTCACAGCTCTCAGCTGCCCAGAGCTCATTGAAGGTCTGCCTGCAGCAGCAGCAGTTGGGAGGAGAGTAGAGCACAACCAGGCTGCTACACTATGACATCCCTCAATATGCCTGGCAATGATTTGTTGCCGAATTAAGCTGCGGATGAATTATTAATCACTCCTCCAATGACAAAATAGGCTTTTAATTGCTGGAAGTCCGGTTGGACAACAACAACAACAACAACAGCCCGGACCCCGACGGATGCAAACTCATTCCATCGACCTGCCCCTGCTCTGACTTCCCCTGGCCTCCTCTGCTCTGACTGAGACAAGTGTGCCAGATTGCATGCTGTAGAGACAGGAATCCATCTGACCAAGGGGAAGGCTGTCCTGCAGTTCTTCTATATTGGTCTGTGCTTTGCAGTGTTAGATCTCATACAGACTACAGTATTTTTTCTCTAATGGTATGTTAATGTTTCACCCACAATTGGGATTTGTACTAAAGCTTTTGTGTTATTACATTTGCAAAAATGAAAGAAAAAGGAAACAAACCTCAGATAATTTAGTTAGACTGCAAGGATTTGTTATGTATAAAAACAGAACCACTTTTTCAAATACTCCATCAATTAGAGTAGAGATGGGACAGGACAGAGAGGGGTATTAAAAAAAGAGATATTGTGCATTGCATTTAGCATGATGTATTAGGTTAGGTTAGGTTACATTATGAATGGAAGAATTATAGGACGTGTTGTATCATACCTCTTACCAGGTTGTACAAAAGCATATGAATTGGATCATACATTTTGGTGGATGTTTAGTTTTATATGTTTTTCTCTGGGGCCAGGTTTCCTTTTGTGCCATAACAACAAAAGATAATTATGGGGAAATTTAAATTGGCAGTTAGGGGAAATAATGACAAAGGTTAGGATAATTTACGTAAAAGGTTAGGAGAACGAAACAAAAGTTTCGGTGAATTTAGCAGGAATAGATGAATTTGGTCACGTTTAGAATACATGTTAGGGGCAGGATTAGCTAAAATGCTACAGTTGTCCCCAACCGGATTTGAACACGCAACCCTTGGATTGCTACCGAGACAGTCGCGGATTACACACACACACGCACCAACCAGACCTACCTACCTACTTTCGTTTCTGTTTAAAGTAAGTAAACCATTAGTAGATATCAAATTTATTAGCGGTGCTGATAAATCCTGTACGTAAAGTATGGTTCCTATGACTTTGATGCCAGGCTGCATTACTGAATCTATTATACACGTTGCTTTGTATGATTTGGATTACCTGACAGTAATTCAAAGGAAGTTATAGCTATAGTCAATGTTATAGTCTTATTCTGAGAATATGGCCAGCACTTTAGATTTGTTGACATGTTGACCAGCTACAACTGTAAAGTTTCAAACATATCAAACAAACTGGCATCACGGATAAGTTCTGGGTAGACAATATAGGACACATACATTCCCTACTGTATATCCACACAAATTCAGGCTGTATTTGGATTTCCCTTAGTAGGTTATGCTCTTGAGTTTGACAAGATGGTATAGCATATATAAGCACCATACATTGAAATCAAAGATCAATACCTTCACCATCTAAGTCTCCATTGACTAGAATACCAATTAACTCCACATAGAGATGTGCAAATAGCCATACATATTGTACACACGTAACATACATTACTAATTTATGTTGCGTAAAGTAGCCTAAGTTATGTGAAATGTAGCCAACTAAACTGAACATGAGAGAACCAGCAGTCTGTAACTCTATCCATGTAAACTCGACTGCAACATAGTAACATAATTCGCATATCTCGCAACATTCCTCACACAAAAATAGAGGCAATTATTCAATAGCTTACCTTATTTCATTCTTGACTGTTCGGTGGGTGTCGGTCACACAAGACTTGATATCCTATTACATGTCCCAAAAATATATGTCCTTTTTATCGACAATATGACTGATGAGTAGGTAAACTGCGCTGATCTAAAATATCGCACAGGTTTAGATTGGCAGCCCTTCTCAGTCTAATGGAATGAACATTGTTTTCTGTCCTCCGCTGTTGTGTCCCCCTGCGTGTCGAAGGATAAACGAGGCTAAATTGGACCCCACAGCGGTAGACTACCCATCACAGAGTCTCATTCATGACACGTTTGCAGTGGAGAAGCGTTTCTGTGGCAGCCGGTGATGCTGCGGCGTTTGGTCAATGGAGACATGGGATGAGAGGCGGGGGTGTGGGCAGTGGGCAGCACAGGGCCCTGAAACAGAGCAGTTCAATAATTACTATAGTGATCAGCTCAATTTATAGCAAACTGTCATTTACAACAAGGACATCTGCATTTGACATATTAAATTAATTAATATGAATTAATATTTGTTGAAACCAAATACTGCATGTGTGCAGTGCATGTCTTATAATAAACATTGTGTGTGTGTGTGTGTGTGTGTGTGTGTGTGTGTGTGTGTGTGTGTGTGTGTGTGTGTGTGTGTGTGTGTGTGTGTGTGTGTGTGTGTGTGTGTGTGTGTGTGTGTGTGTGTGTGTGTGTGTGTGTGTGTGAGCGAGAGAGAGAGAGAGAGAGAGAGCGAGAGAAGGGGGGAAAGGAGAAAATATTTTACTAAAAACATCATGCTACATTTTAGATGGGCTTGGGTATTCCAGGTCCTAAAAGATCAATCATGATTTCTTTTTTATTACTACTAGTTCTTTAATACCATCCTCCAGCCACTTAACCATTAAAATGTTTAATTTTGCACGCCCAATTTTTCAGTTTTTGATTTGTTAAAAAAGTTTGAAATATCCAATAAATGTCGTTCCACTTCATGATTGTGTCCCACTTGTTGTTGATTCTTCACAAAAAATACAGTTTTATATCTTTATGTTTGAAGCCTGAAATGTGGCAAAAGGTCGCAAAGTTCAAGGGGGCCGAATACATTCGCAAGGCACTGTAAATGGTCTTTGCTCTGGTCTAGCCACTGTCATCTAGTTGATTGCAATAAGGAGCACTCGGCTGACTAAGCAATTGGATCTAGTATCCATAGAACATATTACTGTGCATGGTGTGCTGGTCAATTCCCAAAGTTATGACATACTAGATACAGTATCTGTGCAAGCATGTCATTTCTCCTGGAAGCAGCAGCCAATATAGGCTTTGCAAGATGCAGGGCTTCCATTGCTGAAATATTGATTGGATTACGTGGTTATCATTTAAGAGGCTGATAAAGCCATGTCCACTGCACAATCTATGTTATGAGATGGCCCATTTCATAGAGCAAAAGCAGGCTTGCCTCAGCGGTGGGAGTTGTATATGTGTGTGACTGATTCCATGTTTGAAGCTGTGGTCTTTCGTCATCTGCGACAGTCTGTGCTCTTCGGTGCTCTATATGGTATAATTCATGTTTTCACAAGAGTAAAAATACATATACTGTATGCTGTTGCATATAAGGCCTAAAGCAAATTTCACCATAACCCTAACTCTAGCTTCGTGTCCACATCCCGGTTCAACGCTAACCCTAGCTTCATGTCCACATCCCAGTTCAACCCTAACCCAAGCTTCATGTCCACATCCTGGTTCAACCCTAACCCTAGCTTCATGTCCACATCCCAGTTCAACGCTAACCCTAGCTTCATGTCCACATCCTGGTTCAACCCTAACCCTAGCTTCATGTCCACATCCTGGTTCAACCCTACCCCTAGCTTCATGTCCACATCCTGGTTCAACCCTAACCCTAGCTTCATGTCCACATCCTGGTTCAACCCTAACCCTAGCTTCATGTCCACATCCTGGTTCAACCCTAACCCTAGCTTCAAGTCTACATCCCGGTTCAACCCTAACCCTAGCTTCATGTCCACATCCTTGTTCAACCCTAACACTAGCTTCATGTCCACATCCCAGTTCAACCCTAACCCTAGCTTCATGTCCAAATCCCAGTTCAAATCTAACCCTAGCTTCATGTCCACATCCTGGTTCAATCCTAACCCTAGCTTCATGTCCACATCCTGGTTCAACCCTACCCCTAGCTTGATGTCCACATCCTGGTACAACCCTAACCCTAGCTTCATGTCCACATCCTGGTTCAACCCTACCCCTAGCTTGATGTCCACATCCTGGTTCAACCCTAAACCTAGCTTCATGTCCACATCCTGGTTCAACCCTAACCCTAGCTTCATGTCCACATCCCGGTTCAACCCTAACCCTAGCTTCATGTCCACATCCTGGTTCAACCCTACCCCTAGCTTGATGCCCACATCCTGGTTCAACCCTAACCCTAGCTTCATGTCCACATCCTGGTTCAACCCTAACCCTAGCTTCATGTCCACATCCTAGTTCAACCCTAACTCTAGCTTCAAGTCCACATCCTGGTTCAACCCTACCCCTAGCTTGATGTCCACATCCTGGTTCAACCCTAACCCTTGCTTCATGTCCACATCCTGGTTCAACCCTAACCCTAGCTTCATGTCCACATCCCGGTTCAACCCTAACCCTAGCTTCATGTCCACATCCTGGTTCAACCCGAACCCTAGCTTCAAGTCTACATCCCGGTTCAACCCTAACCCTAGCTTCATGTCCACATCCTTGTTCAACCCTAACACTAGCTTCATGTCCACATCCCAGTTCAACCCTAACCCTAGCTTCATGTCCAAATCCCAGTTCAAATCTAACCCTAGCTTCATGTCCACATCCTGGTTCAATCCTAACCCTAGCTTCATGTCCACATCCTGTTTCAACCCTACCCCTAGCTTGATGTCCACATCCTGGTACAACCCTAACCCTAGCTTCATGTCCACATCCTGGTTCAACTCTACCCCTAGCTTGATGTCCACATCCTGGTTCAACTCTAAACCTAGCTTCATGTCCACATCCTGGTTCAACCCTACCCCTAGCTTGATGTCCACATCCTGGTTCAACCCTAACCCTTGCTTCATGTCCACATCCTGGTTCAACCCTAACCCTAGCTTCATGTCCACATCCCGGTTCAACCCTAACCCTAGCTTCATGTCCACATCCTGGTTCAACCCTAACCCTAGCTTCATGTCCACATCATGGTTCAACCCTAACCCTAGCTTCATGTCCACATCCCGGTTCAACCCTAACCCTAGCTTCATGTCCACATCCTGGTTCAACCCTACCCCTAGCTTGATGCCCACATCCTGGTTCAACCCTAACAATAGCTTCATGTCCACATCCTGGTTCAACCCTAACCCTAGCTTCATGTCCACATCCTAGTTCAATCCTAACTCTAGCTTCATGTCCACATCCTGGTTCAACCCTACCCCTAGCTTGATGTCCACATCCTGGTTCAACCCTAACCCTTGCTTCATGTCCACATCCTGGTTCAACCCTAACCCTAGCTTCATGTCCACATCCCGGTTCAACCCTAACCCTAGCTTCATGTCCACATCCTGGTTCAACCCTAACCCTAGCTTCATGTCCACATCATGGTTCAACCCTACCCCTAGCTTCAAGTCCATATCCTGGTTCAAGCCTACCCCTAGCTTCATGTCCACATCCTGGTTCAACCCTTACCCTTGCTTCATGTCCACATCCTGGTTCAACCCTACCCCTAGCTTCATGTCCACATCCTGGTACAACCCTAACCCTAGCTTCATGTCCACATCCTGGTTCAACCATACCCCTAGCTTCATGTCAACATTCTGGTTCAACCCTACCCCTAGCTTCATGTCCATATCCCAGTACAACCCTAACCCTAGCTTCATGTCCAAATCCCAGTTCAACTCTAAACCTAGCTTCATGTCCACATCCTGGTTCAACCCTAACCCTAGCTTCATGTCCACATCCTGGTTCAACCCTAACCCTAGCTTCATGTCCACATCCCGGTTCAACCCTAACCCTTGCTTCATGTCCACATCCTGGTTCAACCCTACCCCTAGCTTCATGTCCACATCCTGGTAAAACCCTAACCCTAGCTTCATGTCCAAATCCTAGTTCAACTCTAAACCTAGCTTCATGTCCACATGCTGGTTCAACCCTAACCCTAGCTTCATGTCCACATCCTGGTTCAACCCTACCCCTAGCTTCATGTCCACATCCCAGTTCAACCCTAACCCTAGCTTCATGTCCACATCCTGGTTCAACCCTACCCCTATCTTGATGTCTACATCCTGGTTCAACCCTAACCCTAGCTTCATGTCCACATCCTGGTTCAACCCTAACCCTAGCTTCATGTCCACATCCCGGTTCAACCCTAACCCTAGCTTCATGTCCACATCCTGGTTCAACCCTACCCCTAGCTTGATGCCCACATCCTGGTTCAATCCTAACCCTAGCTTCATGTCCACATCCTGGTTCAACCCTAACCCTAGCTTCATGTCCACATCCCGGTTCAACCCTAACCCTAGCTTAATTTCCACATCCTAGTTCAACCCTAACTCTAGCTTCATGTCCACATCCTGGTTCAATCCTAACACTAGCTTCATGTCCACATCCTGGTTCAACCCTAACCCTTGCTTCATGTCCACATCCTGGTTCAACCCTAACCCTAGCATCATGTCCACATCCCGGTTCAACCCTAACCCTAGCTTCATGTCCACATCCTGGTTCAACCCTAATCCTAGCTTCATGTCCACATCATGGTAAAACCCTACCCCTAGCTTCATGTCCACATCCAGGTTCAAGCATATCCCCTAGCTTCATGTCCACATCCTGGTTCAACCCTTACCCTTGCTTCATGTCCACATCCTGGTTCAACCCTACCCCTAGCTTCATGTCCACATCCCAGTTCAAATCTACCCTAGCTTCATGTCCACATCCTGGTACAACTCTAACCCTAGCTTCATGTCCACATTCTGGTTCAACCCTACCCCTAGCTTCATGTCCATATCCCAGTTCAACCCTAACCCTAGCTTTATGTCCAAATCCCAGTTCAACTCTAAACCTAGCTTCATGTCCACATCCTGGTTCAACCCTACCCCTAGCTTGATGTCCACATCCTGGTACAACCCTAACCCTAGCTTCATGTCCACATCCTGGTTCAACCCTAACCCTAGCTTCATGTCCACATCCTGGTTCAACCCTAACCCTAGCTTCAAGTCCACATCCCGGTTCAACCCTAACCCTAGCTTCATGTCCACATCCTAGTTCAACCCTAACACTAGCTTCATGTCCACATCCCAGGTCAACCCTATCCCTAGCTTCATTTCCACATCCTGGTTCAACCCTAACCCTAGCTTCATGTCCACATCCTGGTTCAACCCTAACCCTAGCTTCATGTCCACATCCTGGTTCAACCCTACCCCTAGCTTAATGTCCACATCCCAGTTCAACCCTAACCCTAGCTTCATGTCCACATCCTGGTTCAACCCTACCCCTAGCTTGATGTCCACATCCTGGTTCAACCCTAACCCTAGCTTCATGTCCACATCCTGGTTCAACCCTAACCCTAACTTCATGTGCACATCCCGGTTCAACCCTAACCCTAGCTTCATGTCCACATCCTGGTTCAACCCTAACCCTAGCTTCATGTCCACATCATGGTTCAACCCTACCCCTAGCTTCATGTCCACATCCTGGTTCAAGCCTACCCCTAGCTTCATGTCCACATCCTGGTTCAACCCTTACCCTTGCTTCATGTCCACATCCTGGTTCAACCCTACCCCTTGCTTCATGTCCACATCCTAGTTCAACCCTAACCCTAGCTTCATGTCCACATCCTGGTTCAACCCTAACCCTAGCTTCATGTACACATCCTGGTTCAACCCTACCCCTAGCTTCATGTCCACATCCTGGTTCAACCCTAACCCTAGCTTCATGTCCACATCCTGGTTCAACCGTAACCCTAGCTTCATGTCCAAATCCCGGTTCAACCCTAACCCGAGCTTCATGTCCACATCCTGGTTCAACAAAACCCCTAGCTTCATGCCCACATCATGGTACAACCCTAACCCTAACTTCATGTCCACATCCCAGTTCAACACTAACCCTAGCTTCATGTCCACATTCTGGTTCAACCCTAACACTAGCTTCATGTCCACATCCCAGGTCAACCCTAACCCTAGCTTCATTTCCACATCCTGGTTCAACCCTAACCCTAGCTTCATGTCCACATCCTGGTTCAACCCTAACCCTAGCTTCATGTCCACATCCTGGTTCAACCCTACCCCTAGCTTCATGTCCACATCCCAGTTCAACCCTAACCCTAGCTTCATGTCCACATCCTGGTTCAAACCTACCCCTAGCTTGATGTCCACATCCTGGTTCAACCCTAACCCTAGCTTCATGTCCACATCCTGGTTCAACCCTAACCCTAACTTCATGTCCACATCCCGGTTCAACCCTAACCCTAGCTTCATGTCCACATCCTGGTTCAACCCTAACCCTAGCTTCATGTCCACATCATGGTTCAACCCTACCCCTAGCTTCATGTCCACATCCTGGTTCAAGCCTACCCCTAGCTTCATGTCCACATCCTGGTTCAACCATTACCCTTGCTTCATGTCCACATCCTGGTTCAACCCTACCCCTTGCTTCATGTCCACATCCTAGTTCAATCCTAACCCTAGCTTCATGTCCACATCCTGGTTCAACCCTAACCCTAGCTTCATGTACACATCCTGGTTCAACCCTACCCCTAGCTTCATGTCCACATCCCGGTTCAACACTAACCCTAGCTTCATGTCCACATCCTGGTTCAACCGTAACCCTAGCTTCATGTCCAAATCCCGGTTCAACCCTAACCCTAGATTCATGTCCACATCCCAGTTCAACTCTAACCCTAGCTTCATGTCCACATCCTGGTACAACCCTAACCCTAGCTTCATGTCCACATTCTGGTTCAACCCTACCCCTAGCTTCATGTCCATATCCCAGTTCAACCCTACCCCTAGCTTCATGTCCACATCCCAGTTCAACTCTAAACCTAGCTTCATGTCCACATCATGGTTCAACGCTAACCCTAGCTTCATGTCCACATCTTGGTTCAACCCTAACCCTAGCTTCATGTCCGCATCCTAGTTCAACCCTACCCCTAGCTTCATGTCCACATCCCAGTTCAACCCTAACCCTAGCTTCATTTCCACATCCTGGTTCAACCCTAACCCTAGCTTCATGTCCACATCCTGGTTCAACCCTAACCCTAGCTTCATGTCCACATCCCAGTTCAACCCTAACCCTAGCTTCATGTCCACATCCTGGTTCAACCCTAACCCTAGCATCATGTCCACATCCTGGTTCAACCCTAACCCTAGCTTCATGTCCACATCCCGGTTCAACCCTAACCCTAGCTTGATGTCCACATCCCGGTTCAACCCTAACCCTAGCTTCATGCCCACATCATGGTACAACCCTAACCCTAACTTCATGTCCACATCCCAGTTCAACACTAACCCTAGCTTCATGTCCACATTCTGGTTCAACCCTACCCCTAGCTTCATGTCCACATCCCAGTTCAACCCTAACCCTAGATTCATGTCCACATCCCAGTTCAACTCTAACCCTAGCTACATGTCCACATCCTGGTACAACCCTAACCCTAGCTTCATGTCCACATTCTGGTTCAACCCTACCTCTAGCTTCATGTCCATATCCCAGTTCAACCCTAACCCTAGATTCATGTCCACATCCTGGTTCAACCCTAACCCTAGCTTCATGTCCACATCCTGGTTCAACCCTAACCCTAGCTTCATGTACACATCCTGGTTCAACCCTACCCCTAGCTTCATGTCCACATCCTGGTTCAACCCTACCCCTAGCTTCATGTCCAAATCCCGGTTCAACCCTAACCCAAGCTTCATGTCCACATCCTGGTTCAACAATACCCCTAGCTTCATGCCCACATCATGGTACAACCCTAACCCTAACTTCATGTCCACATCCCAGTTCAACACTAACCCTAGCTTCTTGTCCACATTCTGGTTCAACCCTACCCCTAGCTTGATGTTCACATCCCAGTTCAACCCTAACCCTAGATTCATGTCCACATCCCAATTCAACTCTAACCCTAGCTTCATGTCCACATCCTGGTTCAACCCTACCCCTAGCTTGATGTCCACATCCTGGTTCAACCCTAAACCTAGCTTCATGTCCACATCCTGGTTCAACCCTAACCCTAGCTTCATGTCCACATCCCGGTTCAACCCTAACCCTAGCTTCATGTCCACATCCTGGTTCAACCCTACCCCTAGCTTGATGCCCACGTCCTGGTTCAACCCTAACCCTAGCTTCATGTCCACATCCTGGTTCAACCCTAACCCTAGCTTCATGTCCACATCCTAGTTCAACCCTAACTCTAGCTTCATGTCCACATCCTGGTTCAACCCTACCCCTAGCTTGATGTCCACATCCTGGTTCAACCCTAACCCTTGCTTCATGTCCACATCCTGGTTCAACCCTAACCCTAGCTTCATTTCCACATCCCGGTTCAACCCTAACCCTAGCTTCATGTCCACATCCTGGTTCAACCCTAACCCTAGCTTCATGTCCACATCATGGTTCAATTCTACCCCTAGCTTCATGTACATATCCTGGTTCAAGCCTACCCCTAGCTTCATGTCCACATCCTGGTTCAACCCTTACCCTTGCTTCATGTCCACATCCTGGTTCAACCCTACCCCTAGCTTCATGTCCACATCCTGGTACAACCCTAACCCTAGCTTCATGTCCACATCCTGGTTCAACCCTACCCCTAGCTTCATGTCCACATTCTGGTTCAACCCTACCCCTAGCTTCATGTCCATATCCCAGTACAACCCTAACCCTAGCTTCATGTCCAAATCCCAGTTCAACTCTAAACCTAGCTTCATTTCCACATCCTGGTTCAACCCTAACCCTAGCTTCATGTCCATATCCTGGTTCAACCCTACCCCTAGCTTCATGTCCACATCCCAGTTCAACCCTAACCCTAGCTTCATGTCCACATCCTTGTTCAAACCTACCCCTAGCTTGATGTCCACATCCTGGTAAAACCCTAACCCTAGCTTCATGTCCACATCCCAGTTCAACTCTACCCTAGCTTCATGTCCACATCCTGGTACAACCCTAACCCTAGCTTTATGTCCACATTCTGGTTCAACCCTACCCCTAGCTTCATGTCCATATCCCAGTACAACCCTAACCCTAGCTTCATGTCCAAATCCCAGTTCAACTCTAAACCTAGCTTCATGTCCACATCCTGGTTCAACCCTAACCCTAGCTTCATGTCCACATCCCAGTTCAACCCTAACCCTAGCTTCATGTCCAGATCCTGGTTCAACCCTACCCCTAGCTTGATGTCCACATCCTGGTTCAACCCTAAACCTAGCTTCATGTCCACATCCTCGTTCAACCCTAACCCTAGCTTCATGTCCACATCCCGGTTCAACCCTAACCCTATCTTCATGTCCACATCCTTGTTCAACCCTAACCCTAGCTTGATGACCACATCCTGGTTCAATCCTAACCCTAGCTTCATGTCCACATCCTGGTTCAACCCTAACCCTAGCTTCATGTCCACATCCCGGTTCAACCCTAACCCTAGCTTCATGTCCACATCCTAGTTCAACCCTAACTCTAGCTTCATGTCCACATCCTGGTTCAACCTAACACTAGCTTCATGTCCACATCCTGGTTCAACCCTAACCCTTGCTTCATGTCCACATCCTGGTTCAACCCTAACCCTAGCTTCATGTCCACATCCCGGTTCAACCCTAACCCTAGCTTCATGTCCACATCCTGGTTCAACCCTTACCCTTGCTTCATGTCCACATCCTGGTTCAACCCTACCCCTAGCTTCATGTCCACATCCCAGTTCAACTCTACCCTAGCTTCATGTCCACATCCTGGTATAACTCTAACCCTAGCTTCATGTCCACATTCTGGTTCAACCCTACCCCTAGCTTCATGTCCATATCCCAGTTCAACCCTAACCCTAGCTTCATGTCCAAATCCCAGTTCAACTCTAAACCTAGCTTCATGTCCACATCCTGGTTCAACCCTACCCCTAGCTTGATGTCCACATCCTGGTACAACCCTAACCCTAGCTTCATGTCCACATCCTGGTTCAACCCTAACCCTAGCTTCATGTCCACATCCTGGTTCAACCCTAAACCTAGCTTCAAGTCCACATCCCGGTTCAACCCTAACCCTAGCTTCATGTCCACATCCTAGTTCAACCCTAACACTAGCTTCATGTCCACATCCCAGGTCAACCCTAACCCTAGCTTCATTTCCACATCCTGGTTCAACCCTAACCCTAGCTTCATGTCCACATCCTGGTTCAACCCTAACCCTAGCTTCATGTCCACATCCTGGTTCAACCCTACCCCTAGCTTCATGTCCACATCCCAGTTCAACCCTAACCCTAGCTTCATGTCCACATCCTGGTTCAACCCTACCCCTAGCTTGATGTCCACATCCTGGTTCAACCCTAACCCTAGCTTCATGTCCACATCCTGGTTCAACCCTAACCCTAGCTTCATGTCCACATCCCGGTTCAACCCTAACCCTAGCTTCATGTCCACATCCTGGTTCAACCCTAACCCTAGCTTCATGTCCACATCCTGGTTCAACCCTTACCCTTGCTTCATGTCCACATCCTGGTTCAACCCTACCCCTAGCTTCATGTCCACATCCTGTACAACCCTAACCCTAGCTTCATGTCCACATCCTGGTTCAACCCTACCCCTAGCTTCATGTCCACATTCTGGTTCAACCCTACCCCTAGCTTCATGTCCATATCCCAGTACAACCCTAACCCTAGCTTCATGTCCAAATCCCAGTTCAACTCTAAACCTAGCTTCATGTCCACATCCTGGTTCAACCCTAACCCTAGCTTCATGTCCACATCCTGGTTCAACCCTACCCCTAGCTTCATGTCCACATCCCAGTTCAACCCTAACCCTAGCTTCATGTCCACATCCTGGTTCAACCCTACCCCTAGCTTGATGCCCACATCCTGGTTCAATCCTAACCCTAGCTTCATGTCCACATCCTGGTTCAACCCTAACCCTAGCTTCATGTCCACATCCCGGTTCAACCCTAACCCTAGCTTCATGTCCACATCCTAGTTCAACCCTAACTCTAGCTTCATGTCCACATCCTGGTTCAACCTAACACTAGCTTCATGTCCACATCCTGGTTCAACCCTAACCCTTGCTTCATGTCCACATCCTGGTTCAACCCTAACCCTAGCTTCATGTCCACATCCCGGTTCAACCCTAACCCTAGCTTCATGTCCACATCCTGGTTCAACCCTTACCCTTGCTTCATGTCCACATCCTGGTTCAACCCTACCCCTAGCTTCATGTCCACATCCCAGTTCAACTCTACCCTAGCTTCATGTCCAAATCCCAGTTCAACTCTAAACCTAGCTTCATGTCCACATCCTGGTTCAACCCTACCCCTAGCTTGATGTCCACATCCTGGTACAACCCTAACCCTAGCTTCATGTCCACATCCTGGTTCAACCCTAACCCTAGCTTCATGTCCACATCCTGGTTCAACCCTAAACCTAGCTTCAAGTCCACATCCCGGTTCAACCCTAACCCTAGCTTCATGTCCACATCCTAGTTCAACCCTAACACTAGCTTCATGTCCACATCCCAGGTCAACCCTAACCCTAGCTTCATTTCCACATCCTGGTTCAACCCTAACCCTAGCTTCATGTCCACATCCTGGTTCAACCCTAACCCTAGCTTCATGTCCACATCCTGGTTCAACCCTACCCCTAGCTTCATGTCCACATCCCAGTTCAACCCTAACCCTAGCTTCATGTCCACATCCTGGTTCAACCCTACCCCTAGCTTGATGTCCACATCCTGGTTCAACCCTAACCCTAGCTTCATGTCCACATCCTGGTTCAACCCTAACCCTAGCTTCATGTCCACATCCCGGTTCAACCCTAACCCTAGCTTCATGTCCACATCCTGGTTCAACCCTAACCCTAGCTTCATGTCCACATCCTGGTTCAACCCTTACCCTTGCTTCATGTCCACATCCTGGTTCAACCCTACCCCTAGCTTCATGTCCACATCCTGGTACAACCCTAACCCTAGCTTCATGTCCACATCCTGGTTCAACCCTACCCCTAGCTTCATGTCCACATTCTGGTTCAACCCTACCCCTAGCTTCATGTCCATATCCCAGTACAACCCTAACCCTAGCTTCATGTCCAAATCCCAGTTCAACTCTAAACCTAGCTTCATGTCCACATCCTGGTTCAACCCTAACCCTAGCTTCATGTCCACATCCTGGTTCAACCCTACCCCTAGCTTCATGTCCACATCCCAGTTCAACCCTAACCCTAGCTTCATGTCCACATTCTGGTTCAACCCTACCCCTAGCTTGATGTCCACATCCTGGTTCCATCCTAACCCTAGCTTCATTTCCACATCCTGGTTCAACCCTAACCCTAGCTTCATGTCCACATCCTGGTTCAACCCTAACCCTAGCTTCATGTCCACATCCTAGTTCAACCCTAACTCTAGCTTCATGTCCACATCATGGTTCAACGCTAACCCTAGCTTCATGTCTACATCCTGGTTCAACTCTAACCCTAACCCTAGCTTCATGTCCACATCCCAGTTCAACCCTAACTCTAGCTTCATGTCCACATCCCAGTTCAACTCTAACCCTAGCTTCATGTCCACATCCTGGTTCAACCCTAACCCTAGCTTCATGTCCACATCCTGGTTCAACCCTAACCCTAGCTTCATGTCCACATCATGGTTCAACCCTAACCCTAGCTTCATGTCCACATCCCGGTTCAACCCTACCCCTAGCTTCATGTCCACATCCTGGTTCAACCCTAACCCTAGCTTCATGTACATATCCTGGTTCAACCCTAACCCTAGCTTCATGTCCACATCCCAGTTCAACCCTAACCCGAGCTTCATGTCCACATCCTGGTTCAACAATACCGCTAGCTTCATGTCCACATCCTGATACAACCCTAACCCTAACTTCATGTCCACATCCCAGTTCAACTATAACCCTAGCTTCATTTCCACATCCTGGTTCAACCCTACCCCTAGCTTCATGTCCACATCCTGGTTCAACCCTAACCCTAGATTCATGTCCACATCCCAGTTCAACTCTAAGCCTAGCTTCATGTCCATATCCTGGTACAACCCTAACCCTAGCTTAATGTCCACATTCTGGTTCAACCCTACCCCTAGCTTCATGTCCATATCCCAGTTCAACCCTAACCCTAGCTTCATGTCCAAATCCCAGTTCAACTCTAAACCTAGCTTCATGTCCACATCCTGGTTCAAGCCTACCCATAGCTTGATGTCCACATCCTGGTTCAACCCTACCCCTAGCTTCATGTCCACATCCTGGTTCAACCCTACCCCTAGCTTCATGTCCACATCCTGGTTCAACCCTAACCCTAGCTTCATGTCCACATCCCAGTTCAACCCTAACCCGAGCTTCATGTCCACATCCCAGTTCAACCCTAACTCTAGCTTCATGTCCACATCCCAGTTCAACTCTAACCCTAGCTTCATGTCCACATCCTGGTTCAACCCTAACCCTAGCTTCATGTCCACATCCTGGTTCAACCCTAACCCTAGCTTCATGTCCACATCATGGTTCAACCCTAACCCTAGCTTCATGTCCACATCCCGGTTCAACCCTACCCCTAGCTTCATGTCCACATCCTGGTTCAACCCTAACCCTAGCTTCATGTACATATCCTGGTTCAACCCTAACCCTAGCTTCATGTCCACATCCCAGTTCAACCCTAACCCGAGCTTCATGTCCACATCCTGGTTCAAC